>NW_021604754.1:909995-975929 GCF_004785775.1 Grammomys surdaster | reverse complement strand
AGCTGGAACGTAATTTTATACTTTATTTTGAGTTGCTTGTGGTTTGACTACAAGCTGTCTTATATAACCAGGTAGAAGGTTTTTCCTTCATACCATCATGACATTATAAAAACTATCCCATATTTGGGAACATTTTTAACTGTAGATTGTTAGGTGAGGGATGTTCAACCTATACCCAAACCAGATTGATAAAGCAATGACTATGTCTTATCTTTTAGTGACCCAGCAATTGGGTCACTGAAAGTAAGTGGCTACATGTGGAATTCTTGCCACATAGTAGGCACATAGGGTTGCAGGATGCACTTTCTCTCAATGACCTTATGTACTACATCAGAACTATGCTACGGTTTTAACCCTAGGAGGAGAAAGAGTGAACCCTAGAGACAGTAACCTTTTTGTCTAAAGAACACAGCTAGGGAAGGCTAAACCATATTGCACCAAGACTGACCCTAAACTCAAGGTTATCCTACAGCTCTGGCCAAGTGACACAGCTTCGATGGTCCAGCTGTGCTCATGCTGTTTCTTGCTGGGAGGCGAGAGAAATTGGGACAAGCCTGTCTTGGCAGGCTCCTGACATGAAGACTGATCTCCCGTGGGTATGAGGGTTGTGGTCTCAGGGAAGAGCAGGTAGACCACAGAACTATCCAAATAAATTTCTCCTTTGGTGTTGGGATGAGTTGCCATGTGGCAACATTTGCAGAAACTCAGTGAGTTACTCCTGCCCTGCCTCATTGCCCCTCAACATCTGTAAGAGAAGAGAAGAAGATATGCTCAAGGTCTGCAGACAAACCTCAAGTGGAAGTCTATCCCATTATATAAATGGCAAGCCAAGGCTCATGCAGACAATGTGATATGCCTGAGCTTCAGGTATACACATAGAATGGCTGAAAGCAAACCCAGTTGCTAAAATCTTCTGGAACAACAACAGTGCATGTAGACTTTAACATGTCCCTTCATACCGTGTTCCCAGTGAAAATTCTCCCCCCGGGTTCTCTGTTTCATAGGATTCATATTCCAAGAACTGACTCTGTTTTTTCCTCTGCTAAGTTTTTTCTTCTCATCTTTCTATCATTGTCTTTCAAAGTTTAATTTTTAACAATAACTGAAGGTCTCTTAATAGGATATTGGTGCTAATGGGTTGGGTTGTGAATATTGGAAATTCAAAGCCAAAGATGCCTAGAAGGGCCGTTTAGGAGACCAGAAGTCTTGAGGATTCACCAGTCCCTAGATTTGGTCCTCACTCAGAAACAGCACAGTGGAGCCTGTCTGCTAATCAGTTTGAATCCCCAAATTAGAGGGTATCTGGAGGATGTGCCTAGGCAAAAGGAACAGTGAGTCCCTTGATGATATTCTCCAAAGTGCTATCTGAGCAAAATTCTCAGAATTTCTCTAAGAAATTGAAGGTGGGAGTTTCACTTATGCTCTGAATGTTCTCTCTGCTATATTGATATGACATAAAGGGTAGAGGCAGTTGACAGAAAGGTAGCTTGAAGCGCAAGTCTCAATCACCACCCACTGCCTCTCATAGGTACACAGAGTTTCTAGCTGCCTCTCCCTAGAGACCTCACTATGGTCTTTTGCCCTAATGCTTGACATGGCTTTGTTTCTTGTACAGGCTTGCTACCTGACCAAGAAATGGTAGATTTGGATGAGCCGAGAGGATTTTCATTCCAGGAGTCAGCCTCAATTTATTCATTAGCCTGGACATGTGTCAAAAGCACTCAAGGGCTAAGAGAACAACAATTCCAGGCAAGGTATCACAATAGCCCTAGGTTGTTTGGCTTTATGGCTTGATTGGTGTCTTTCAATGTGGAGCTGTGACCTCCCTGCAGTGCTCCCCACTTTGCCAGGTGCAGGTGCAGTAGAATGTGTCCCTGTATACCAGGGATCAGTCCTTCTTATTATGAACCAGTATGGAAGGTCAAGATAAAGAACTGGATTGTTCACATTATGGGAATCTGGGCATCTGTAAAGGGCATCATAATGAGATCTTTCTCTCTAATGCCTTTTATATTCTCAGTGTTGGGTAGTAGGTTCACTGGACCATACAGCCACAAACAACCTCAGGAATATCTTCTAGACTCTCTGACTCTATCGAAAAGCTTCTCTCTTAACATCTGATAGTACCACGAGTGCACAGCACCCTCCATGCCAAACGCTTTCTGTTCCTCCTGAATTCCTCTTACAGCCAGGTTATTCATTTGTGAGCTGCACTCCTGGTTCTAAAAATAACAGGAGACAGCATTGCCCTGCCTTTGTTATGCTAAGTTTCCAGGTGACAAACTTCAAAGCTGATATTTTTATATGATTAGTGGGAAGATTTGCATATGAAGTTTGGATCTTAAAAATACACCTAACCAATTCTTATGAACCTGGTGGCAGGGGCCAGATGCTGTTGTTGATCTGTGTAGACACTTTTCCTCCTTTATTGACTATCTACTTTATTCAGAAGTTGGGAAGCTGTGTGCTCCAGGGCTTGCCAGGACCTCTCTGATCGGGGCTGTGTCCTAAATCATTGACTGGGCATTTCACTGCTAACACACTGATACTTCTTAGGCTTTAGAAAGTGATGATTCAATCTGTATCCATGAGATTCAAGGATAGATAGGTTTTAGATTTGGAAGGAGTCTCCTTCACTCTTTAAAGAGAGAGGAGGAGAAATGCTTTTTCTCTGTCTCTAGGTGATTTTTAAACAAAGGACAGGAAAGCTGTAGGAGGAATGTATATGAAGCTTCACACACAGTCTTGATGGACGTGAGGCCCTGGGTTCTGAAGACTCTTGTGGAGTTAGTTGCTCAATAAGCCCAACTGGGATTTGCCCAACATCCCGACTTCCTGTGATCGAAGACAGTAAGTTCTCCTCATTATTTAGGTCCCCTCCCCTTGGAGAGGGGCTGCCCCTGCCACCTGGAAGTACCAAAGTTAGTTTCTGGTTGTGGATTAATGATAGACCTCAGCTGACAGCTCACTCTTTGACTAGCTGCCGTAGGATCCTCTGATGCTGCTTGTATTCCAATGCTAAAATCCGTACTCCAAGATCTAGTCGCTTCAAGAGGAGCAGGTCCACACTTATACCAGCTTTTGTTGTGTAAACCTTGACCCCACCCAAGTTACCCGTGATTGGTTACTAAACATTCTTACAGGCTCTAGCTGGGCAGAAGAGAGGTAGGTGGGGCTTCGGATCCCAGGCCAGGTGTCTGAGGCAGGGACCACCAGGAGGAAGAGGAAAGAGGAGGAAAAAGTAAGAAGTGGCCATGGGGTAAGTGGATCGTGAGCATATGGCCATGGCGATTCAGTAGGAGCAGCCCAGGTGGAACATGGCAATCCATAGCTCAGGGTTATTGACAGGGAAGTAGACAAAATAGAGGATTAATGCCTACCCAGGTCTAGTGCTTTTCTGGCATATTATAAATATGAAGCTTTATGTCTTTTATTTGGTAACTATATGATCTAAGGTGATACAGAAAACCCCAAATAATATTTACTGCAACTCTAGCTTCGAACCACACCTTCATTCCAGTTACTATACAGCATGCTTCGAACTTGCACTTAGGAGCTACCACTACCTCTATTTGCAGAATTTATAGACTTTAAAACCAAACGCTTAGCCTTGAAAACAGCAAAGGCCAACTCAGGCAGAGAAGTCCAAGGAAGGAGATCTATACTTTGAAGTTCTGCTGAGTTCTACTTTCAGGAAGAGTAGAGCATAGAACCATACCATGAAGATCTTGAGTTCCAATATCTCACTGTTATAACCCCATTATTATTTTTTTAAGATAGGGTTTTAGGTAGTCCAGGCTGACCCCTAATTCACCATGTAGCCAAGAATGAACTTCTAATCTCTCGTTTCCACAGGCTTATAGGCGTATGCCAGCACACCCAGTTCTTTATAGGTCCTGGGGATTGAACTCCAAGGTTTGTGCAAGCACTTTTCTAACTGAATAACATCTGTAGTCCTACAATTGCCTTATTAACCATGGCAACCATTTATTGAGAACTTAACCAGACTTAGCCAGGCTCTGCCCTCAGTGGTTTATACCTACTATCATATACATATCACAATTAAGCACAGAAAGTTAGTATTCCCATTCCAGAGTTCTGAAAATCAAGGCTCAGTGTGACCAGTAAAATTTTTAGTCATCAGCTAGATAGAGGCAGAATTCCCAGGTCTGTGGTCTTCCTAAACAGATTTACAAAATCCTAAATCACATTTGGCTCTTCTTAAAATTTTGAATTATGCATACTATCCTCCCTCCTACCTCTGCTTCTTAGGAGTAATCAAACTTCACTTTGTAATATTAGCAATAGCAAACTATGAGAAGAGACCCAGACGACATCAGTGGGAAATGGATATGCAAATTCTGGAACCTGGTGAGTGTTGCTATTTTTGTGGCTCTTTAAATGACGAGGCAGATCTTATGCATGAAAGCAAGTCACACGATGAGAACAAAATGCAGAAGTATACATGGTGGTTTGTGCCACTTTTTAAAGCTCTGCATACGTGTCCACACAGAAGAGGAAGGGAAAATGTTCTTTTACAATCCGGCTGTGGTCTGAGGAAATGCAGAGTCTGGCAAGAGAAAGGAAGACTCCATCTACTCCGTGTAGTAAAGTTTCAGGAATCTGAGGATTGTTCCCTGGCAACTGGCGAGGAGAGCAGTGGTTCTTGTTTCTGGCTGCACATTAAAATCACCTGGGGATCATTTGCAGCCCCTTCCCAGGCTGAGTAAATCAGAACCTTGAGGGGGTGGGGCAGGCATGGGGCCCAGGCCCTGACAGGACTTACAGTTCTTCAGGTAATTCTTATTCGACGCCTGTGCTGAGTGTGGTGTCCCGGGACTGCCGGAGAGGGGCTAAGGAGCGCCTGCTCCACTGCAGCAGTCTGGGGGCCTGTCAGGGGCAGAGCATCAAGAAATGCCTGTGGTGGGGGCGGGCACTGCATTTCTATGGTCAGGGAAATCTAGTTATCTCATTACAGTTGTTTCCCACACTGTGTTTCTAGGATGTCTGAATTACCCGGGGGGGGGGGGGGGCGGGGGGAGGCGGGGGGAGTTGGTTGGGGGAGGAATCTTCACAAGTAATAATCTTTGCTTTGGCTGCTTTCAGGAAAAATGAAAGATGGTGGTACCCAATGGTGTGAGACCGGAATCCAATGGCTGTGGGTGTCAGTAGGCTACACACATGAGCAGAATGAATGGTGGGAGATCCTGAGGTCTTCAGATACACTGGGTAAAGAGTTAGGGGCCTCTCAAGCACAGCTGGTGATGGAGAAACTACTGACATTTTATTAGAATGATACAAGGTTGAATAACCAAACCAGAGGACCAGTACTTTATAATGTGTAGTTAAGTCTTCCATAATCTATCTAGATGGTTATTCTAAAATGAGAAAACAATAATACTTATTGACTCTTTATATCTAGGCCTTCAACCAAATGTGGATTAAAAAAGTTAGCAGGAAAAAAAAACCCAGACAATGTCTCAGATTAAAACTTGAGTTTGTATATGTGAACACAAGCTGAGTCCACCCAGAGGAAGTGTTGTGTAGGTAGGTTGTGGCCTCTGTCAGCTCAGACATCTTCAGACTCACTCCACCACTCAGTGTTTGAGCATGGCTCATGCATGTCTTGTTCTTGCATGTAGTTAGGTCTATGATTCATGTTGAACATGGAAAGACTTTCTCTGTCCATTATCCCTTAATCAATACAGCAGGACAATGATGCATCATATAAATTGTCAAGCAATATAATGAAGCTGATGGAATGCTATACATATATATGCATATGAGGTACAAATATTACACTATTTTATGTCATGTATTTAAGCATCTCAGATTTTGAATATCCACGGACGATCCAGAAATCAATTGGCTGAGGGATAATAGTATTGTTAGCTACTGTTAACTGTACAGTCAAGTGCAGTGATGTCCCAGGGTTGAATTTTACTATGTTACCGAATGCTACACTTTTCTGTCATGAAGGATGCCCTTGGAATGAAGGTCTAACTCCATAGCTGAGACCTAGCATCATGTCCTATTCCACACACACACTTTCCTGGATGCTATGGTTTCCCTTAGTCTGATCATTCTCTCTTTCTGCTTAGACTACATTCTTAACTCCTTTAAGGTGCACAGAGAATGCATTTTCTGAATTCTTGCATGTCTAAAAGGTCTTACTTCAGCCTTCACAGTTGATTAATAGCTTGGCTGGGTATAGAATTCTGGATTGGAAATAGCTTTCTCTCAGGTTTGAAGGTATAGCCCTGTAGGCATTTAGCCTCCAGTGTTGCAGATGGGAACTGTGACGTCTCACTGATTCTTTTAATATTTTTTTTTGTCTTTTGTTTCATTTTATTTTTTTTTCTTGCATAAGAGCTTTTTCAATCCTTCCCACATTCTTGCTATTCTGAGATAGCACACCTTAGGATTTTTTCCCCTTAACCCTTGCTGACGGTCATCATCCTCTTTTTCAACTTAGACTGGTAGACTTCAGTGCTGAAATATTCACTTGAACATCTGCCTTTCTGTACCTCACATAGTCTTTATGACATTAACTCATTCACACACCTTGAAAATCCATCCTCTTTGCCTTAACTTTAACTTTTTCTTAAAGAATTTTCTTTCTGGCATCTTGAGGAAAAAATGCATTAAGGTAATATTTCTGTTTCATCTGTCCCTCATTCTTTCCTCTCTTGTTGGGAAAACTGACCTGTCCAAGTGGTGAATTTGAAGGAAGGACTAAAGACTTTTTCTTCCTTCTAGCCTATTGAGGAAATACACTATGACCAGTGCTCACAGTGATCTCCTAACTGGCCTTCGATGCCTAGCCTTTGAAAAAGATAGAGATCCCACATTCAGGGGTCTATTTAGAAGCACTGTGCTACACAGGGCTCCATTCCTTGGTGTAGGCTTTTCCTAGCCAGCAGTGAAATTGAACTCTTTCTTTCATCTATCTACTCATTTGGTACTTGGTTTGAAACATGTAAGAGATGGGGAATTGTTTGTGGACCTCCTTAAACTCCATTTATCATTTGGGGCTTTTGTTTTACTTTTGGAAGATGTCTTTAGTTTCCTCTTCCAATTTCTTGTCCCCTTTCAGTAGTATTTCAAGGCCTCCACTTTTATTTACAGATGGTACTGTTTTCTAGAATCTCTTTAAGAAGACTGATCAGACTTAGTAAAATGTTTCCTCCCCTCCCTGAATTACTAATTTTAATTTGGGAGTTATTTCCATCTTAATGCACTCACTTTCCACTGCCAGCTTGGCATTTTTGTAAACACACACACACACACACACACACACACACACACACAGAGAGAGAGAGAGAGAGAGAGAGAGAGAGAGAGAGAGAGAGAGAGAGATTTCTATTTTTGCTGTCTTCCTTTTGTAAAAGAATCTATTGCAATGATTTTCTCTCCAGTATAAGACTGACAGTCTCATTCACAATCTGAGATGCACACCACCCTACAGTTAGGTCGTGATTTCTCTGTTGTCTCTTGAAATCTCTCCTAGAAGCTCTTGTGTTCTCTTCCTTTTTTTGAACCTTACTGAAGGTCACTGGGACAATCCTATGTTGGGCATCTCTGGTCAATCACACAGTTCTCATGCATCTTTATATCACCAAACTGGCCAGTGTGATTTCCCATGACACCCTCTGCCACTACATGTCTGAATTCCATGTGACTTTTTTTTTTTTCTCTGTGGTACCTTGTCACTACAAGCTTGCTAGTTTAAGAAAGACAGATGTAGAAAACTCCCAAGGACAACCATATATATATATATATTTGGTGTCAAGTACAAGAACATTATCAGTTCAGATTTTTCTAATATTCTTCAATAGGTTGCAGTGTTAAAAATCTTACTTATCATACTTAAGTAAGTACTTACTAAGTATTTACTTTATGAAACCATTACATATTTTGTTTTGAGCATTTTAAAGTTTTTTTAACTTAGAGTATTATTTTCTACTTTTAGAATTTAACATTTTAAACTCCCTTTTATAAAATTGAATTCTAGATGCTAGCAATCTACATGACAGGGACAAAACTCTGAATGTTGAGAAAGAACTATAGATTACTATGCTTGAATTGTGTAGAAGAGTCCAGTTTCTATTTCTTTGCCCAGCCTGTGACCTGAGTATAGGGAAGAGGCATAATATTCATTAGTTTCTCCTTTTGTGCCAGGCCATACTAAGCATTTTAGAGTAGCTATTTTACTCAACCAACACAAGCATATAAGGTATATCATTATTGCTCTAGTTCAGAAGAGACCCTTAGGCAGGCAGTACATGACACCGGAGGCTTCACACTAAGTCCTTTGCTACTCTTCACATTCTGGGATCTCTGAAACCCTGTGTACATGTTCTCTAGGTTTAGTGAGTCCTACACTTTTTGACATGTAATGTCTGCATCTACAGGTATGTTCTTCAAAGAATTATGCTGCCGATTATAAGAACAATCTTCTCTCAAGGAGAAGGTTTCCTACATCAGCCTTTATGAGAACAGAGGAGAAGGAACTGTTAGGGTGGCTTCATCGGATTTCCTTAAAGAATAAAGAATATTTTTTTACCATGTATTTTGCCAAGCTTATGGACCCTGAATTTTGCCATACTAATTATTTTCCAACCAGAAAGAAAGGCCATAGACTTTATACCATATAAAATATCTGCTAATGATCAATTGGCCTTGCCTTAGAAATCAAATACATACTTTGTTTCTGGTCTCTCCTTGCTGAGTGCTTATGAACTAAAGCGCTTGAAGACATGTCAGTGCCACAGTTTTTGGTTAGCTCTATTCCACAAAGCAGCTAACATATTTTGGGTCCTATCAGTTTTCCTGAGGAAACACACATTAAAAACACATTATTTAATTTCCAGATTGGCTCATAGCCAAGTGCATTTATTACCAATTAAATCCTTTTGACAGACCCACATCTCTAAGATAGGAGTTACTGAACACTGAAACAATTTATATCCTTCAACTGTACATGTGCTGCAACTAGGGAAGCGAGAGATGTTTATTAGAAAAGGTACAGTTGGTTAGCTTATGCAAACATTTATTAAGTTCAATAAGGGACTATGATTTCTTCAGTTCTGCTGTCTATTAAAAACAGTGACTGTAGGTGGGCTGGCTTAGCTAGAAAATATAAGGTGTGCAATTTGTATTTATGGGCTTTAACATTACCATATACATAATAATTCTAGTTGACAAATGATGCAGCTCTAACACACATTTTCTAATAATAGAACCTTCGAGGAGCTGGAAATAAGTCTGTTAAGAGTTACCCGCTGTTTGAGAGCTTTCGTTTTGGCTGGGTTTAGATTCCTCTGATACATGGAGACATATAGTGTATCAAATGCGTACTAACTTGGGATTTAATGATACAGAAACTGGCTGCTTACTCCTGAGTTCTCAGAATCTGAGCTTTTAATGCTCTAAACTAAGGAGAGCAACTGGAAAGCACGGATCTGTTAAGAGAACTCTGCGCCCTATAAAGATGCTCAGGGTTGTTCATGGGAAGGCCAGGATGAAGAGGAGGTGAACACAGTTTGGCTCTGCGGCAACGGCACAGTTTGGTCTCATTCCTCCCTTGTCTACTGATATTCCTTACTTTTAAAGAGTGGGGTTTCCTTTTCATCATATTCCAGTTCTCTGAAGTCAGATCCATTATTTATTATCTATTTCACGTGGTAATGAGGAGAATCTATTTTTTTGATATCTTTATTAGAACTTAGATTTTTGCCTTAAGGTTCTGCTTACAAGATAGACAACATGGATTTTATGTTTGCTTTAGAGGCGTTTCCTGTTGGTGAACTAAGTGTTTGCTGTGCCCCACCTCTCCAGTGGGCCATGGACAGGGCCTTGGTGCTCTCCCGTATCAGTCTTTGACTGGTACTTGTTTGAATGGAAAGCTGGAGTTCGTCACTCTAAAAGACCCTGCCCTACAAAATGCAGGGTACCAACGGAAGTACAATTTTGAGATCACTTCAATTAGTAAATACAGTGAATTTGCATGCTGATTCTGACTGCCCTGTTATATTCATGTCTCCTCATATGCAAACGGTAATAACAATGGTACCTAAGTATTTGGTTTTCTTGAAACCTGGTGCATATGTGTGAGGAGGTTGTTTTCTATGGCAATGCCTGTCCAACGCTGTATTCAAGTATTAGAGAATCTTGCTTTCCATATTGCCCCAGTCAAGTTGACATTTATAACTAGAAATTCCTCATAGACAATATTAACCTTTATTATTACAAATATCCACATAGCCCAGTTGTCACATGTTCTGTTTTATAACTCATTCATATCAGAAAGCAAACTCTAACAGCTGATATTTATACTTAAAACTAATCATAAAATTCAAGGAGCTAGAAGAAATCCTGCAATTTTCCTAATAAATATTTTTAATCATCAATTGAAATGTTTTATACAAGGTTTGAACTTTGATACTCATTACTCTTTTGAAGCAAACTTAAAAGGAATTGACAAAAATGCATAAAGATTGAACTCAAGAATTGAGTATCTTTCCAGTGACATCCAAATATCTCAGCATAGTAATTTAGAATTTCTAGATGTGGCGAAGATATGTGTCTAACTGTTGCTCCCACTAACTCTGTCAGTGGCTTCTCTATGGAACTAGAAGCCTGATCACCCCTCACCTTTATGTCTTACATTCCATTAACTCTGAAGGGCATATGCCACTTGGGCACGGCTTGTCTTGTCCTTAAGTACCACCATCTTTCTGACTAAAAGTTAGTTTCCTGTGGTCATGTACTTTTTTTATATATATTTGTTTTTTATCTGACTCAGTACTCCCAAATGAATTTCCCCAGGGAGTTTGACAAGTTCCCTTTTGAACTAAGAGCAATCCAGTCACACATAGTGCTTTCAGACTTGCAGGGTGATTTGTTGAAACTCTGTGAGTCTCTAAAATGAGATCAAATTGGTTAAGCTGAGTCCACAGTGATCCATGGCATATTTTCAACATAAAGACAACACTTCCCTGTTAAAAACAACTGTTCCCTAGGAGCCTTCTTTGTTTTTTTGTTTTGTTTTTTTTTTAAAGTGTCTTTAGGTGTATGGAATTATGTCCTGGTCTTCAATTCCATTCTATTCACCAACCTTTCTGTTTTTATTACAATATATATTGTGGTAGTTTATTACTATAACTTTGAGGTAAACTTGAAGTCTAGGATGTGATAGACCCAACAAGGGTGAACACAAAGTCTCACCTCTAGCTAAGAAGGTATTTGCAATTGCTACCTCCTGGGAGAGGGAAAATCAGTTTTCTTTGATGTAGTGGCACTGGGAATATCATCAGCACTCCAGGGAAATCCTCACACTCAGGAATTCTTGACAGATACAAAATGGTCTCTATAGTTTATTTTTTGTTGCTGTTGGCTTTTTTGGTTTTGATTTAGTTTTGCTCTTTTACAGGAGAGAAAGAACAAAGTTAGGTGGGTGAGGTGGGGAAGGAATTGGAGGATTGGAACTTATGAACAAAATAGATTGTATGAAAAAATTTAAAAGTAAAAAAAAAATAAACCAAAAAAAAAGAAAAAAAAAGACTAACTGCATGTTCCCTGTAGAAAGTCTCTGAGATAAAGCTATGCAGGGGAAAATGTCATCAGCAAGGCCCCATTCTAAGGACAGAAACTGCTGTTTCTTGTGCTTTTTAGTTTTTAAAAGAAATATAGAAATACTGTTTGTTTTCCTAGAGAATTCAGGAATACAGACAATATGAAACTCTGGATGATGCCTACAGGTAGATACAGCTGTGTTTGAACCTCAAGTCCAGCATCTTATTATAGAGTGGTCCTGAGTTAGTTACCTTTTCTCCTTCAGGGTAATGATTTCACTTGAAAATCAGAAATTATTCATGCTACTTTTTATTTCTACTAAGATTTGGAAAGCCCTATTATAAAACACTTCAAAAGACTTTTGAAATGAGCAAAACTATGCCTGTTTTATTAGGGCATTAGATTGTACAGAGTTTGAGTCCATAGACAGAGTAACTGATTAAATCCTATGTAACAGTTTGAGTTGGCTTTTGACCAGCTTCTCTTACCTGAGTTATAAACAACTCTGACTCCACTGATGTGCAAAGAGACTGTCACTGAGCGGCCACCGCACGTGAGAGGCCTGAACTGTTTGCTTATACTCTGCATATTTGTGTCATTTAACATCTCATCTGATTAAACCAGTGAGCAAAGCCACTGTTACTGCAAGATGAATCATCAGCTGGGTCTAATATTAAGATTCATGTTCTTTCTATTTTCACTATAATAAGAGACATGTTTTGGAAGTATGTTTAAAGACTTCTGTTACAGAAATTCATACTCTTAGGGAACTTTCTAGAGTTGTTGAAGGGCAGTATTTGATTCGCTTGATATTCTGACTTAGATTTGCTTAGGGAAGTTTAATGAACTCGTGATTATTTCCTCTTAGAAAAGAAATAGAGTAATTTAAAAGCCCTTCTCAAGCTCAGGAAAGAGAACAAATGGTGGCTCTTTCCCAGGTGTTATTTGCTGGTCATTAACTAAAACTTATCTCAGTAGATCTTGAAGTTCTTCATAGTGTGGCTTCTTCAGATCTACAAAGAGTGGCCCTGGGAAGCTGTGAGAGAAGTTGTAAACCCAATGAACTTAGTTTCTAGCTCCATTTGGAACCAGAAAACTAGACTCAATGAAAAGCAAATCTCAAGTGAATGTGAAGGAAAAAAAATAACGATATAATCTCTTAGAAACGGCTAGAATGAATGATAATGCAAATTTAGATGGTATTACAAAATAGAAACACATGAAGGTGCTCTGTCCAGCTGTAATAATAAATTAATTAAACTTTACTTATTAGGGGAAATTGAGATGGAAATTGGGGGAAATGTGGATGGCGGCGTTGGGTTGTGACTTAGCATTGCCTAAACAGATACGTCTGGGAACAAATGGCTTTTCTTTCAAATAAAATTTGTTATCCTCCCCACTCCCACCATTACCCTCAGTTTTTAAAGGTAGCTGGTGCTCATATCAGACAATTTGGGAAACACTAAAACTCAACAGAAGGAAAAAAAACGGAGCCGATGTTGCTGTCAGCTCTAGGAGGCTGGGCATTTCTAGAGCTGGGCCAGTTGGAAACTTGGCTCAGGAGGACTGCCCTGCCTGTTCTCCCTTTGATTCCACAGATCTTCCACTGGTAAGAAGGGGGAGTAAGGACTGGGGGTCTAATGACCGCGAGAAGAGAATTAGAGACGCATGTTTATCTCAATACATTCGCTCTCATTAAAGTTCATACTCGCTGACATCACGCCTCTCCTTGAGAAAGTCTGCCCACCCACCATTAATTAAAGCCACATTTTAAAAAGTCAGTGTGTGCACTTTTATCCCAATCAAAAGTAGCCTCCGAAGTTTTGAGGAGTAGGCAGAATATCTGAGGCCTGACAGCTGTTCACCTCTACGCAGTGAAAGATCATGTGATTTACATTAAAACACTTGTTTATTTAGGACCTAGCATTTAATAGCTAAGACCTATTACTTTGAAGATTAGAGCTATTCAATGTCGAATGACACATTGTAAGAATGTTTTTTTGAACACAATGTAGTAGCATATAGACCATCTTTCTAAGATGGAGGAGTCAAGTTAAAATACCCATTCAAATAATTAAGCAGGGCACTCTTATCGAAGCCACCACACTTACATGTGCTCTATTGATGACAAAACAAAGATCAGTATAGATTATTCTTATCTAAAACATTGCACAAACAACAGTTACCAATTTGGGGATTGCACAACCACTGTCTATATTCTTGGCAGAGGTCATGATAAGTTCATAACTTCATGCTAATAAAGATTGTGAATATTTAAGTCTAAAAGTACAATTTGTAAACAACTCAGATCACACTTATTCTATTTTATGTGCTAAGTAAGAGTCCCTTTCACCCAACTTCTTTAAATGAGATTTGCTCTTTTCAGGAGCCCAGTCAAAGGATTTCACCCAAATTGATCTGTCTTCTTTTTCTATCCTTTTTTCCTATCAGTCCCTCTTCCACATCTTTTAATTTTATGCTACTTATTAACATTTTATTGACAAAAGGCAATTTTGGCTGTTTCCTTGGGCAATTAGATTATCTTATAGTGGTTAAGAGCAAATATTTGTTTATCTCATCCAGTTTCTGCTTCCTCCCCAAAGACATGGATAACATCATTCTGGCTCTCTTGTTATTCCCTTCCAGGCTATCTCCCAAACAATCCTACCTCATTCATGCATCTGAACATAGACATTGAAGCAGTTTAGTCCTAGGGTGAAGTACCCTGACCTAGGAGTTAAACCTCAAGTCTAGCCCTGAGCTCTGTATCAACTCTCAGTAAGTGCATTAGTTTCCTCGTCCACCAAATGGGTGTTTGAAGGTGATTGAAGACTAGATTCCTATAGACTGTGAAGTTATCAGGATGAAAGGATAGGATGTCTCTTTAGTTCTTTTACTCAGCCAGTACAAATCAAAAAAGGAGGCTTTATCGGTAGTGTCAAGTCTGGCTCCAAAAGAGAGTACCCCTGAATTTAGGAGAATCCAACCCATCATGCCTGGTGAATTGTTTTCATGGAGTATCTGAGAGAAGATGCGATGGGTATCAATACTCCATATAAATATTCAAGATGCTATTTCCATATGGGATGAAGAACTAACTGGCAGGTGATATCTCTTGCCTGGATACTACACTGTCCAGAAGGACCGTAAAACACTTGACTCACTACACTTCTCAAAGCAATGGGTGGACGTCTTGAGCTCAGTTGTGGGAAAAAAGGTAGGATATGGGTGAGTATCTCAGTCCAATTGGTGGTACATGTGATCCTGGGCTGGGGAGTCAATGGGAAGCTCTGATTGCACAACATTTAATCAACTAGGAAATCTTAAGATCTGTCTCAGTGAGTCACAAGACCACAGGGTCCTCAGCTGAGCAGGGTAGCAGCCATACCTTCCTTCCAGCTCTGTTGTTGTGAAGATTCATGAGGGCTCTGGCATCCTTGCCTTTCCTTTCCTTGGCATCTACAAAGGCACGGGCGAATTTGATCCCGTAGTCAATGTTATCACTGCAGCCACCCCAGTCGAAGGTGCCTTTGCTGTCCTTGGCACTTCCTTTCTTCTTTGGATCACAGGAACAGGACTTTAGTTCTCCTTGGCTACAGGCCCTGGTGATGGCAAATACAACGCCAGCTGAAGAGATGGCGTAAACAAAGGCCGATTCTCGACTACCTGAAACAAAAATGCTTTTCTTAAAAGCAGTCAGAGAGCATCTCCTCAAGTGTTCTGCGTGGCTTCTGTATGGTGAATTGCTTAGTATTTTATCTCCTATGGGTCTTTTCTAGATCCCAGGCAGTTTCTCTAATATGAATCTCTTACACTTAGTGGAGGATTTGGTTCATTTAAGTATTTATTGGCCAACTCTTCCTTAATATAGAGTAGAAAGGATGAAAAATAGCCTTGCTCCTAGTTTCAGCAAACCACATTCACCCCCAAACTATAAATGTCCCAGAAGAGTAGAGCGGGTATGAGTCACCTTAGTTTCTCCATCTGTAAAACAGCCTGAATTCTACAGTTCTACCATTCATTCCATTTTACGGTTTAGAAGTCATGATATCACAGCTTGGGAAAAAACTATCAAGATAGACACTATTGGGTGTGATTGTAGGCTTGGCTGCAATAGGGTGGAAGACTGCATGAACACAAAAGTTGAAAGCCACAACAAACAAATACATTCCCGAACCTCTAGGTGTCACCAAGAACACTAAGGCAAATTTAACTTATTGGCAATGAAATACTGAAATCTAGGAAATATTGGGGCTACGGTGGGAAGAGAATTCAATCAGTCACCATCCCCTGGCATTAACACTGGACAGCTGGCTTGCCATCAGCTTTCACGAGTAATTGAAAGATTGTTGAAGGTGATATGCAATATCCTTGAGTTGCACACTGAGTCTAACTACTAAGGTGATTTTTGTTTCCTCTGGAACACCTGCACTAATCATTGGTATCGGGTCAGAGACAGTGAATAGCTTTTGCTTTGTTTTTTCTGGAAGGAAACAAATTTACCGCCTATAATTATACTTGGGCAAGAACCCTTTGGGGGCTTTCTTAGACTTGTTCTTTATTAGAGAGCAGCCTACTTTCACTTACAGGCTGAGAGGTACATATTTCAGTGCAATAACTACATTAAATTATTTTAATAATCTGTAGTAACTCATAACACGGTGTTATGGTGGAGTGACAGATATAAGGCCCTTTAGGGTCTGGGTGCACCTCATTTTTCAAGTGGAACTGTATTTCATCGTTACTAGCATGACCTTTTATTAATGGTTGCTGCAGCAAATATATTAACAATCAAAATAGAAGCTGGACGAGCTAATGCCAAGGCAAGGCAGAAAGCAGAGAAGCATTTGGCGATTCAATCTGTCAAGACCAGTGTGACTTTTTGAACCACACAGCTGGGAGAACAGCCTACTTTTTCCGCATTGAAGCCTTGTTCATTTCCATGTGCCACTCATTGCTACAGCTTACTGTGCATCCCTTGCAAAATTTGCTTTGCTAGTCTCACTATTAAAAACCATTACTAAAAATCTACACAATATTAAGTGTCAATTACCTCCGCCGTTCAGGAATATCTTCCTCCAAAACTCTAGCCATCAAAAAGGGAAATTATTATTTCTAGGGATAATCACTTAGATGGATATTTGCCTCAGGTAGCAAGTCATGCTGTTGAGACTCTGATGTTAAGGTCTGTGGGCTGATGGGAACTGTTTCAAAAGCCCCAGCAAATGCAATGAGGCTCTCACATAAGGGCGAAAAAAGAATACTGAGAAGTGGTGACTAATCTGAATTCATTTTAACCTACTGGCTTTTCGATAAGTTACACCTTCATTATGTATTCATTTTTTTATCATTTTGAAATAGTCCTTGCTGATGGTTGTCTGTTTTATCATTCAAAGTCAAGCTCAGGATTTGGAATCCAGTATCTATACTTATAGATACTGAGAAATATATGAGAAATAATTGTATATGCATGCTTAATGTATTTACCACTAATCTCATAGTTTGAGTGAGAAATTTTGTGAGTGAGGAAAAGCTTAGGAGATGTGGATGGTAGCATATTAGGGTCACACAGTATTTTGAAAGCACTAGAGAGGTTTTTGAGATGCGAAAGTCATCCTCCTGCAACTGGTAAACAACCACATTGCCTTGTTGAATCAACCAAAGCAAAACAAAAGAGTAGTTTCCTATTTGTTATTAGTCAGACACATTCATTAATAGTATTTACTTAAATAAATATGTTGCACATGACTTTTCGTTCTGCCTCCAGATGTTGTGGTAACATGCAGATATGGACTTGAGATGTTTTCAATTAAGCGTTTTAGATGATTCACTGAAGTGTCATGTGTGAAAGAGTAGCACATTGCAAGATCTGGCTTCATAACAAAACAAAATTTGATCATGGGATTCTTAGAAAAACTGATTCTTTTTCGGGTCATCACAATTGAAATTAAATCATAATCTAAATGCTTATATGGATGCTTCCTAGTGTGCTACTGTTGAAACTACTCTCTTTTAGGATGGAGATGCATCAGCAGTGTCAACTGGGTGAGCAGGCAGGGTTTGTTTCATTTGGGAGGATTTTACCTAGGAAATTAAAACCCCAAGCTAGAGTTTCTCAAGGGTTGTGGATTGTTCAACTCTTAAAGAACAAACAGCACTTATCTTCTGTCTACTGTCTTGTCTTCCTTTGTCTTTTCCTCTTGAAATAGAAGGATGAACTGTAATCTCCCTTTGTTTTTGTTTTTAACCCACTCTAGAATTTCAAAGGTTTCTACTTAAAAGACTATTTGGGTTTTCCCACTACCTATGAAAGAGTAAATTCCAAATGTTTTAAAAAGTTATTCTGTGTTACTAGGGGACTCTAGGGCTCCCCACTTCCCTGTAACCATGGGGGGTTTTAGTAGCAATAATTACCTACCCTTCATCTTATCTTCCCTGATCATCAAAAGGTACATCTATGTTTCTAACAGAGAATTTTTTACAACCCTAGATTGAAATTTCCCTCTAAGTAATTAACTGTAAGAAGTCTTTGGATCACTTCATTGGAATTTCATGATTATTTCCAGGCTGGTAGCCCAAATTCAGCCCCTCAGCAAACCAATACAGAATCATCGCTGACAGTCACTGGGATCTGCAGAAATGTCTGGAAAGAGGTTGGCTTTCTGTGAAGGGTGGGAAGAAATCCTGTGGTGTGAGGGTTTTAAGCTTCGAGCACCCCGGCAAAGTGCCCCACATCAGCTATAGGAAGTACCAAGTGTAATCCCTTATCTACCTGAGGCCTCAGTTTGTTCAGTTTTCTTCTGTTAGCATCTCTTCTTCTCTCTTAGTAACCCTGCAAAGTATTCTATGAATGAACCCTCAGCTTGGAAAGAGATGCCGTTTTTTGGATCATTTATCGAAGCTGTTTCCTCTTAGGTCAGCGGCATGGCTCGACAAGAAACGGTTGAGTTGACTCTCTGGGACTATCAGTGAAAGGAGAGAATCAAATCCTGAACCATGTCTGCTAACCTCCATATGCCTCATCCCTGCCCAGAAATAATAATACATCTTACAAAATCTAAATTGCTTCCTTTCATCTGTGATTTCAAGACTGTTTTTTTTTTTTTGCACCCCTCCATAAGCAAAGGGCTTCATGGACCTACAGGTTAACACTGTATTGAGAAGCTCCTCACATTAAAAATAACTTTGAAGTCTTGATCTATTTTAACAAGGAAAAACAAACCCTACAAACCATACAGTCTACAGTGAATTGCCATGGACATTTGCAAATCTTCATTGACAAGGTCCAGTACTAATTGATTTACTGGTGAGCTACCACCCTAGGAGAAGTCTTAAAATTCCAGGAGGCTGACATTTGCTATTACCCTCTCAAAAATTTTGCGATGTCATATCGAAACTCTAAAAGGAATGCATAAGAGTATAGTTCTTAAATGAGAGAAATAAATTGCAGAATATCACACAAATTAACTTTAGGGAGACTTTTTGGAGTGAGAGGACTACGCCCTTGGGGGATTTTAGAGACGTTCATTTATGCATTTGGCCTCATAAAACCCTAGGGCTACACAGATGACATGACAGAAACACCCTCTGTTAAGCATTACCAAGTGCACAGCCTGGATGATTTTCTTGGGACTGGGAGGGATTTGGGTGGGCAAAAATCAAGTGTAAAGTTCTCTGTCTCTGTCTTTGCACATAGACTGTTGTATTTCTAGTCAAATTTCCCACTAACAAATGGGCAGAGTTATTTCCTGAAGAAGGCTACCCTTGCCAGTTTAGTGGATGAATATTATTTGAAACTAAAACTTGATCTGAATTCATTTTCTCTGATTATTTGCCAATAGAGCACTAGCTTTGAGTTTCTTTCGATATCTGGACACTTAGCGGCTCTTACTATCTAGTTAGGAAAATTTTAAGTCTCCAAGAGAAAAAGAAATCTCTGTATTTAAAATTGTTAGTCCTCTTTCATAAATACTTTTACTGCCTAACATGTAGCTAGAAAAGCCACAGGTTCTCACTACAAGTTTAGATAGTCAGTCATTGTAACAAATGAATACGACCTACTACACACAGGCACCAATCAGAGTGCAAATAATACAGGCTAGTCCCTGCCCTTGTGGAATTTACATTCTATGGAAAATACTGAACTGAGTGCCATTAAGGATGACTGGGGGAAGGTGGGTGGCTTTGAGCACAGGTGCAGGGAGGACCAAGAGAAGGAGACTCACTTCGGAGGAGGACCCGGCCAAAGAGGCTGTGATCTCTGTCCAGGGTGTTGCAGTTCCAGCGATGCTGGCGGAACTGGTGCTGGCACTCTGCTGTCCACTCAGCCACACCCAGGCCAATGGCACGCATCACGTCTGGGTGTCGATGGCACAGCTGACGCTGGCGGCTCACCAGGCCTGGAACATTGTCACACATCACCCTGGAGGAACCACCTGTAGCTCTCATGTACCTGGGGAAAGACCAACAGAAAGGCAAAGTTGATGTTAACAGACAGGTCAGACTTGGTGTTTCCCAGGAGACTAGCCCTAAAGTGCTATTTGAGGATGAATTGCTTATTCCCTTGTAACATTAGAAGGCAGGGGTTGTTTGATTCATTCAGTGCAGAAGTAGGCAAGGGGAGCACGGCCAATGACGTGGTCAAAGCTACTTCCCTATACAGTGATGATTATCTCCCAAAGCTGGGGCCACCAAATGATGTGAGACAGAGGCAGGAGCATTGTGAAAATCAGGGCTTGAAGGGGGTGGAGCAAGCAGGTTTGGGAGAACACAGAGAGAATTTCAAAGAAGATTGCTTTCAGTGATGCCATATGTCTGCCTTTGGCTTTGGAGGAAGGTGACCTTTAGAAGTTCCTCACTCCCATTTGTTGATCCTAAATGTCTTCAAAACTGCCAGCATGCATCCTATTAGCACCCGCTGGGATCTAATGCGACAGTCTTCTTACAAATATGGTATTCTTTCCATACTAAAGAATCCTCAAAATGGTTTCCTTGTCTGCCTCTTTTTGTCATTTATAGAAACTTTTGGGGAGAAAAAACCTTTTCTATTGTTATTAGTGGCACTAAATATTTGAAAAAAACAGTATTCTCATTCCATAAAGTATGGAGATTTTGGAAAAAAAAACTTTAACAAAAAAATTCCATCATTATCTCTAGGCTGATGTTCTCCATTCATTGTGAACTGTTTAGAAAGATACCTTTTATACAACCCAAGTTGCCATAGGTACCTTTTGAAAGTGATCATACAAGGAGAATATCTTTTTCCCCTGTATTCCCATTATTTTATATGATCATAAAATCACTGCAGCTGTACCTTACAAATATATATATATATGACAGCTGAGAGACGGTATGACAAAATGCCCAGCAGTAAATAATGTTGATACACACATGGAAACAGAAACAATCATTTTATTGAAAAATGAAATGATCAGTCTGATAAATCAGTCTTTGATCCTGTGTTAGCAAGGTCAAGTCTAAAGGCCTTCCCTTCAATGAGCTTACAAAGGAGCCGAACCCCCCTCCCCCCTTACCATCAGTGCTTTGCTTTTCTCTCAGTCACTCTGGTATCTAAATAGTCCACTGAATTTGTATTTTGTCCTGTACTGTATTTGCCTAAGATCCATCGTTGTCACATACAAAAGAATGTGTGTGTGTGTGTGTGTGTGTGTGTATCCAGTCTTTCTGAATTGTTATCCGAATACTTTAATATCTGCTCTGGAACTTAACGTACAAGAAAGTTTCAGAGCTTGGAACTCCATCTCTTTTCAGAGATAGAAAGTCGAGAGATGGAGGTGATTTCTAGATAGGCAGAGTACATACAAAGTAAATCTTATATCAGCATACGGAGACAGCAGCAGGGTTACAATTTAGGAAGATAGTTTTGAGCAGGGTAGCATAATGGGCACCTCAATCCCAGTAGTTTTACAACGAGGCAATAGTCTCTACCTGGAGGCTGCTTCAACGGGGTGAAGCACCAGGAATGCCGGGGAAATAATACACAATCACAGGCTTCAGGTTCTACAACTCCAACAGCCTGGATTGATGTCTCTTGAGGCAGTTTTTGAGGTTGTAGTGGCAGGGGGTGGCAGTTGTAGTTTTCAAGGTGAATTCACACACACACACACACACACACACACACACACACACACACACACACACGTCGCTGCTAGAAGACCAGCTCAGGCTAACACATTTCACAGTGGAATAAGGTATTGGCTGCTTTTGCTGTCACTCAGCTGGCTCCAAACAACCAAACATTAAATCCCTCGTTCGTGGGGCATGTGGATTGTTTTGGAGTTGTCAAAGCTAAAATAGGTTTTTCAGAAAAGCAAAGGGGTTCAGCTTAGGATGCTGTGATAAGACACGGTTTTCCCAGAATCCACAACTGCCAGGATTGGGAAACAGCCAGGGAGGGTCTCTATGACCAGTAGGGTCCCCACTCCCATCTCCAAAAATCCATCAGCACCGCGCCCATATGCGGGGACTTACCACCATGAAGAGCTGACCTCAGGGGTGAGCCAGGTCAAGAGCAGAGGGAGCCAGAACCAGATTCCACCGAGAGGGACGTTCATATTAACCCCCTTGAGTCTACATCAGGTCAGACTCCGTGTGCGGGCGCCATGCGTGCCCGGAGCAGAAGCGCTCAGCTCCGGGAGCGCCTCGTCACGGCTGCCGGCGCCTCTGCGCCCCCGCCCCCCCGCCGCTCGCGTCTGCGGCTAGTGGTGAGACTCACTGATAAAGTTTCAAAAGACGAGCCCAGCGAGCGATAAAGGGCAGCCGGGGCCGCCTCGCCCACAGCCAATTCCCCAGGCGCAGCGAGCGCAGGCAGCCCTGTGCTCTGCGTGCCTCCCGCGCACCCTGTCCTTTCGGTTCCTCGGCAGGCGCAGCCAAAGAAGGGGGCGCCTGCGCCGGGCGGGGGCGTAGGGGGCACTGGGTTTTATAGAGGAGTGGAAGAAACGATAGCAAGAGATATCTCCGGGTGAGGAGGGGCAGAGGAGGTTGACAAACCTCGGAGTGGCCTGGGCGCATCGTAGAGAGGCAAATGCACCTTTTGGGAAGTTCCTAGCCAAAGAGCCACATTGGGCTAGGGCCACCACCCCAAACGTAGGTTAGCAGTTTCTGGTAAACTGTAAGTCCCTGATCGAGCAATATCGGGCGTGTGTGTGTGTGTGTGTGTGTGTGTGTGTGTGTGTGTGTGTGTTGGGGGTGGGGGAGGCGGTGAGGAGATATTGCCCATAGGATACAAGAAGCCAAAACTGATTTCCAACTCATTGCTTTCAGCACTCGGAGATACTCATGGGAATTGGGATTGGCAGTGTGTGACCACTCAGTGTCTGACCAGGTTGAGAAGGACAGCCTAGGCCTTGGAAATGAAGGATTCCTGTGTTCCATTCATGGAGGGAGTTGGGGAGATCTCAAGCAACAGTTTCAGTCTAAGTGCCCTTGGGAAGGTGCGGCTTTTACGCACGCTCAGCTCCTCCTAACGCCATTGAAGGAGTGCAATAGATCACAGAGGGGCTCCCAGGCAGTCAGGTATCTGCTCCCTGGCTTGGACTGCATCTCTCCAGGCAGGGTGTCCAACCTGTGCCTCTGGCTGAAGTACAGTGAAAGTACAGTGACGCGGGTCCTCGGACCTGGGTCCTTACAGAGTAGAGATGGGGCTTGGGCCCGAGGGTGGAGCATCTTGAACAGCAACTGGCTTGAAGCCTCGTGGTTTATCACCGGAAAGGAAAGACCAGGAACTTACAACGACCTTGATCTGTTCCATTGCTCTTTTCCTGGGGCGGGGAGCCCACCACCACCACCCAGGAGCGTGCCTGGGGGTAGGGGAATGGGGAGTACATAGGGATTGTTTGGTCATTGTACATAGAGCAGGCATGTGTATAGAAAGGATAACGGTACTCCCCACCCCACCCGCATCTTCCACCTCTTGGGCCAGGATTCGCCAGAACATCAGCTATCGCCCAGCACCGAGCAAGCGGTGAGAGGCTGGCCGAGGCACAGCTCAGAGATGCCAAAAACCTGAAAGATGCTGTCATCGCCACCCCCTTCCCCCTCGCTGTCCGTGGCAGGTCCGGCCCCTCCCAGGCTGACCCAGATACATCCCCTTTTGGGTCCGGAAAGGGAGGAGAGGGAAACAAGCACCGCGCCACCCACGACTCGGGAAGAGCAGGGCTCCGCGCCAGAGCTGCTCCATATCACTGGGCTGCGACCCAGGGGAAGTTCTGCTTCGTCTTCGTTGGGCGAGGGAGGGGGTGAGCTGGGCTCTGAGAAGGAGCGCATGCTGACAGGGGAGGGCCGGGATCGCTCCCAACAGCATTACCTCGTGCACCTCAATTTATGGTCACCAGTTTCTTCCTGAAGGAAGAGGAACGAGTTAAAACTTATTTTCACCCGCCATTCTCCTAAGTTTGTTGAAGTCCTGAAAGTTTCACTTCTAGCAGTAAATGAAACCAGGCACGGGTGTGATTTGGGGGGAAGGTAGGCAGGTTACGTCCTTCCACCGTGGACAATGAAAACGTTAACCACTTTGGAGACTCCAGCTCACAAGTCCCACCCATCCCAGCACATAGTGTCCTCACAGCTCAGGGGCTGTTAGAAACACACAGAGTGTGACCATCCGTTAGGATCCCTGCTCTCCGCCCAGGGAATTATATGGCCAGGAGACCTGCCCTTCCGTCGATGGTGAGGCCAATGGAATGACCTAAACCTGAAACAGGCCTCCTAGAAAAGGGATGGACCATCCTTAGAGCCGATTAAATCCTCCCCAAAGAGCTTCACGAGGAAGCACCACATGCCTTCCTTGCACAGTACAGATCAGTTTTGGTCAAAGGCAAAAGGCTAAAAAAGTTCAAGAAAGGCTAAACCCAGATGTGCAAAAAGGCCCACCCAAACACCCCTTCTGACCTGTCTGGAGGCAGTCTGGACCAGATGACTGGTCTCTTCCAGATCTGTGATTCCACTTCTCTCCCTGCTCCACCCCTAGCCACCGATGACCCATTACATAGTCCCATACAGCGGCTCTTCTTACCCGGAGCCTCCCGCCTCGCCTCTCCTATGCATCTCCTCTCTTAAATGCCCCTGGACAGGTAGTTGGAAAATGTTCACGGCAAGCAGGAGGAAAAGCAAGCCTTTCTTTTGTCATCAGAAATGACCATAGCAAAGAAGAGTTAATAAATAAATGGCAGGACACGATTCACACTTCGCTCCGGTTATAGTAGAGAGTGAGGGAAGAAAAGGGAGGATTCAGAGTGCTTTATATCTATCAATTCAATGTTTGAGTTTCGTATTTCTTCAATAAGAAATCTCAGCATTGACCATAAAATTTACTACAATATACAGAACCCAGCCCCCCCAACTTAAAAAAAAGATTAATGTTAGTCTGCTTATAACTTCAGTATGGCATTTTAGCCAAATGAGTCAGTCTATTTTCTTAGTTAGATCCATTGTTTGTCTAATCTCCCAGGGCAGAGAAGAGAACTAATTTACTACCAGACTATCTCCACCCTTTAAAAATGAAGTTACTTCTTCAACTACATGGTCATTTGTCTTTCAGTCTGAGTTAGTTTCTTCTTGAGGCAGTGACCCAAATATAACTATTTTTAAAAACAGATTTATTTTATTTTTATTATTTTAAATTGTGTGTGTGTGTGTGTGTGTGTGTGTGTGTGTGTGTGTGCCTGCATGTAGGTATGTGTACATGACTGTAGGGACCATCAGAGGCCAGATTTTTCAGATCCCCTGGAGCTGGAGTTACAGTTGTGAGCCACCTGACATTTGTGCTGAGAACAGAACTCTAGTCTTTTGGAAGAGCATCCAGTGCTTGTAACCACTGAACCATCCTATAGCCATTTCTTAACCAAAGGAAAAGTCATTTAAATCTCAGTGTATGTTTCAGTGAATGAATGCTAAAAGACTTATGTTTCTAAGCCCAAGAGAGATTTTATATAGAAGTATAGAGTTGGGCAAAGCTATGAGGTACCTATCTCTTCATGCACTGGACTGTCATCAGCACACATTGGACCCCCCAGAGAAAGAAAATATTCGATATGATCCCTCCAACTATGTCATGAATGTCCCACTTTTTTTTTTGTTGAAGACCAGCCCCCACTTGAGGATGGTAGCATTGCAAAATAAAACACAAGAAATCCAGGATTTCTTCAATAAAAAAGTCTCAGAATTGACCATAAAACTTACTACAATATACAGAGCCCAGTCCCCCAACATTTTAAAAAAGATTAATGTTAGGTTGCTTATAAGTTCAGTAGGGCATTTTAGCCAAACAAGTCAGTCTATTTTCTCCATTAAAGAAGAGAGGAGTTTGAACCACAGTCCTAACTGGCAAGGTGGAATTTCTGAAGAACGGGGATGATAGAGCATCAAGTACTTTTAACCACTGAACTACATCTCTAGTCCCCTACAACCATCTCTTAACCAAAGGACAAATGGACAATAGAAGTTCTCAGCAAGAATCAGAACATGGGCAAATCACAAAACTGAGAAGACAGAAGAAACTAGAAAGAGAGCTTGATAAAAATACAGTGCAAAGAAAAATCCTTATAACTGGTCATGACTAATATTTCATTATTCATCATTATGATGAAGAGAAAATAAAAATGTCAGTGTGGGGCTTCAGAGATAGCTCAGTGGTTAAGAGCACTGACTTCTCTTCTAGAAGTCCTGAGTTCAATTCCCAGCAGCCACATGGTGGCTCACAACCATCTGTAATGGAATCCAATGCCCTCTTCTGGTGTGTCTGAAGACAGCTACAGTGTACTCATATAAATAAATAGATCTTTTAAAAAAAACAACAGTGAAAATGACTTCAGATTTCTCATGAATTACAAAGGATGAGGAGATAGGAAGAACACTGTATAACAAAATGAGAACCATCAGCCTAGAATTCTGTAACCAGTGAGAATCTTCTTCACAAGTAAAAAGTTAAATATAGACTCAGATAAAGGGAAACAAAGAGAATTCACTGTTAGAAACTCACAAGCGAACAATTGCTAAATGTGCTTCTTCAGGCAGAAGAGAAATATTGAAGAAGGACTCTGAAGTGAGCCCGGGAGGTGGCTTAGTTGGTAAAGTACTTGCTGTGCAAACAGGACGGGTTTGACTTTAGATTCTCAGCACCCTCCAAAACCAGGAAAAGTAGTCACCTATGTAATTATGGTAATGGCAAGGTCTCTGGATCCCATTGGCCCATCAGCCTAGCCTAGCAGAATTGGCGAGATTCATGTTCAGTGAGAGACCTTATCTAAAAAAAGTAAGGCGGACTGACTCTAATTGATGAAGACACTCTCAGTATCAAAGTCTGGTGTAGCTTGTAGTTTCCACTACCCTGCTTTAAGTTCCAAGTAGACCGTTCTACCAGGCACCTTGGATCCACAGATGAAATACACGCAAGCACACGCACACACATGCATGCACAAGCTTATTTTTAATACGCTTTTTAGCTCAATGGCTGTATACTTCTAAGCCTCCTGCAGCTTACATACCCTTACCTTAACTCCTAGTTCAACATCTTAAAATCTTCCCTCAACTTAGTTTCCTGGTTACCTTCTCCTTGCTCAGCATCCTAAATCTGGCCTCAAGTTACTTGTGTTTCTAATCTCTCGCTGCTACCCTAAGCCCAGTCTGGGAACTGGCCAATGGTCACTCCATATGAGATCTCACGTGGCTGGTGGCTCTCTCTCCCTCCGAAGCATGGTGAATTTTCTTTCCTCCTCCTGCATTTCCTAGCCTGCCTGTTCCCACTTCTTCTGCCCAGCCATTGGCCACTAGCATCCTTATTGATCATTGATTGATCAAGAACCAATTGGGGAACAGGACTCTTAGCATTCACATGCAGATTCTGATCAAAGCATCAGAACCAACCCATGCAGTCTGGCCTTTATACACACTTGTACACTTGTGTATATGCAATGTGCATGTGCAGGAGGGTGCTCAAGGACCTATGGATAAATACATACATGCACACACACACACACACACACACACACACACACACATTCTATGTGAGACAAAAAGAAATTTGGACAAGGGAAAAGCAAGAGAAATGATACATGTCTGTATAAATATAATGGAGTATACTAGCCTTCTCTAGGTTTTTGATATATGTTAACAGGGAGATGCTTAGTCAGTAAAAAGCCCTTCCTGTATAAGATTGATGACCTGAGGTTGATCCCTGGAACTCACATAAAAGGCCTGATGTCGTGGCAGTGGCATGCATCTGTAACCTCAGCCCTCCTACAGCGAGAGAGGAAGCAGTAGCAGAAAGAAGAGAAACCCTGCCTCAAAAGCAAGGTGGAGTCAAGAATCAATTCTGGAAAGTTGTCCTCGTGACCTCTACACATGTGCCACAGCACATGTATGCACTTCAATACCATTAATTCATTCAGTCAGTCATTATATTGATAGTCGGAAGCCAAAACTATAAAATTGTCAGATCGGGTTTATGTTGTGTGTAGCGGTAACATAAAAACCAGAACAATCTAAAGAGGGAGGGAATTAAGGACTGGTGTCATATGAATTAATTAAAACATATAGTTACAAAGGCAACATTGTTAAAAAGTGGTTAAAAATCCCACAAAATGTCCATCTTCAAGCTCTCTGCAACAATTTTTTTCTAAACATTACATAGGTAGGAAAACAGAGGCTAGAAAGAGATAAATGGTGTAAATCTAATTTAGAGAAAGGATAATTTGACCTTTCACTATCAAAGTAGATAGGTATATATAAAAAGTCACCCAGAATACTGAGAATATAATGCGATGATTACATGTCAACTTATTCACCAACAAGAAACAGCCCTAAATGTGCACACACGAAACAACGGTTCTTCAACATATATAAAGCATAATTAACAAGTGAAAGAAGGCACACCAATTCACAGTTATAATCGGAGATGTCAACACTCTTATTTCAGTAACTGATAGTACAAGTCACAGAAAAATCACCAAGTTGCAGAGAATTAAATAGCACCAGCAACCAACTGAATCTGGCCAACAATAACAGAACATTTGAGTCTGCAACAGCAGCACACACATTCTTTCAACTCCACATGAGCTAGTCACTGATGTACTTTATATGGAGTGATTAAAGCATTAACAAATTCAGAGTCAATCCTTCACAGGTTGTTCCATAATTATAACAGAATTATATGAAAACTCATTAAGAGATAGAGTAAGAAAGACTTCTTCATCTTGAAAACTAAACAATATTCTTGTAAAGATCTCTAGGTTAAAGAACAAGTCTCAAGGAATGTTAGGAGCCGTTTGTACTGAATAAAAATGTATACTGTGAAGCAATATTTAGTTATATTTTTAATATTATTTTTTATATAATAAGTCAAAAATTCATAATATCCTAGATAATTAATGAAAAACAAAATATACTCTTGTTTCAGTTTCATATTGCTTTTAACAAATTATTTCCAAGCTCAGTGCTTCAAAACATAAACACACCTTTCATAGCTCTGTGGACTAGACTTGGCTTCCTGATTTATGCATGGAGTCCTCCACATAGTTGCAGCTGGGATTAGATTCACCTGTGTTTGACTAAACTAGAGGGCCTGTATGGCTTTCATGTTTATATATCTAGCAATTCTGTGACCGTCTACATCTTACGGACTTCTTATAGGCTGGCACAGGACTAAGTAAAAGGATGTAACTGTTGGCAAGCTAGTTAGGAACTGCATTTGGATCCCATCAAAGCAGGCTCAGGACCCGTCTAGATTTAAGAAGGCAAGAAATGCCATCTACTTTTTGATAGGAAAGTAAGAATAGAATGTGGCAATAGAAGATATTATGGCACTATCTCTAGCAAATACCACCCTTCCCAGTGTTCCCTTTGGCACAACCATTCACATTCTTTCCACATGCAAAACAAACTCACTCTCTCTTGTGTCCACCAAAATCTCATTTTAATGTTGTAACTTCTTGATCTTCAGGATCTTATTATCTAAATAGTTTTCAGCTGGAGATGAAATCCCTGAGCTGTTGATTCTAAAATGTACTTGCAAATACAGTAGGCTTAGAGCAAGTCAAGACACTTTCAAAGGAAAAAAAAAGCATTTTAGAACATTTACATTATGGATAGGACATGATTACATAATTTATGAATATAAAAGTTAGGTGTGTTAGTGGTTTTAAGCATGGTGTTTGAAGAATGTGTTAAACATTTTAATTTGGTGGTACCATGTCAGAGCCCCTTCAGCAGTACGCAGACCGTCAATTGTCTTTGCTAGCCCATATTCAATTCTTTTTACTGTATTCAATTTAATCATAATTGATGGTATTTCATTAATTCTTGATTAATGCTTCTGGGTAAGTCTTCATGTTTTTAATATGTTAAAGGAATATCTTCTTTGATAAACTGTTACTCACGTCTTGTGTCTTTTCCTCTTTGGATCCGGATGCATTTATTATTGAGTTTTAAACAGTTTCCTTTATATTTAAAAAATATCAGAACTTCAAAGGTTTTTTTTTTTTTTTTAGAACTGTTTAGTGATTCTTTGTGAGTTTCACATCATGCAGTCCTCCTCCTCTCCTGTCCCCTTGTATCTACCCTTTGCCCTTGCATCTTCTTCCCCAAAATAAAACAAACTAACTAAAAAAAAATAAACAAAACAAAGCATAGAAAAAAACATTATGGATAGGAAGCTTACTTCCTATAAAACTAATTAGAATGAAAATTTGATACTTGGACTTGTAAATAACAGTATATTAATAAAGATGTTTATCATGATCTTTGAAAAGGACTGTGGGGCACAAAGGAAAAGATACTTTAATTAATACATGGACAACAGACTTCACCAGGAACTCCAGAAAGATTCTGAAATATTTGTTGGTTCCTAAAACACCAGGGGTTACCATAACCAGAGGAGAATGGTAAAAGCTAGGACTTCCTCACTTGAAATTTTAAGGGAAAGGTAGAGGGACTGTCTCCTTTTAGACTTATTTGGTACTGTGTTAAAATTTTAAGGATAATCATACAAAAATGAAAATTTACACAACAGCAGAGACAGAAGAGAAGGGACAATAAGACTGTCAAAAACTGACAGGTAAGAAGGTTGGAAAAGAGAAAAGCCTTATAAAGAAAGGGTTAGCAGAAATAAGTTATCTTTATTAATATACATTAATAATCACAATAAATGTAAATGAACTAAACTTTCTCTGTTTAATGTCAGAGAATGGCAGATAAACTTCCTTCTAAACCACTTAAATGTTATTTAAATAGATATTACAGCTCAAGGACAACATAAGTATTAAAGCATAACTATTAGAATCAAATTTGATTTTAAGACAAAATATTAATTGAAATAGATGACTCACATAGTGACCAAAGCTATTTTTCACAAGATGGCAATAACAATTTAAAATGACCAGTATCACAGCCAAAATTATCACAGCAAAATTTAATAGAACAAGTGCATAATCTTAGGGTCTAGCCCAGCCCATTTCTTGCACTGATTGTATCAGCTCCTCTTCCTCTTCCTCCTCCTTTTCCTCTTCCTCCTTTTCTTCCTTTTCTTCCTCCTCTTCCTCCTCCACTTCCTCCTTCTCCTCTTCCTCTTCCTCCTTTTTTCCTCCTTTCCTTCTCCTCCTCATTCTCCTCCTCTTCCTCCTCCTCCTTCTCCTCCTTTTCCTCTTCCTCCTTCTTCTGTCTGTAACACACAACCCTAAAATTGAGGTGCTTAAAAGAGAGCTCTCATTTGTAAGCTCATTGTTTTGTGGGTCAGAAATTCAAACTAGGTTCGAGTGGACAAGTTTTCTTCTGGGGTAAACTGGGAACATGGATGTCTGATGGTCTCATATGCCGATGAAAAATAGCTTGATGATAGTTGCTTATTATCTATTAAGTTACTGGAATTTGTTCACGTGGTGAGATATATCAAACGCAGCAAGAAAACCAAAAGGTACAAACAATTCTTAAGCATTTACCCATGTCATATTTGTTAATCTCCCATTGACAAAAATATTTTGTTTTTGCTGTTGTTATTCTTGTTTTTTTTTTTTGAGACAGGGTTTCTCTGTATAACCCTGGCTGTCCTGGAACTCACTCTGTAGACCAGACTGGCCTTGAACGCAGAAATATGCCTGCCTCTGCCTCCCAAGTGCTGGGATGCAGCATGCGCTATCACTGGCCAGCGATGAAAATATTTTAAAAAATACACTTGGCTCACCTTGATACAAAACGTAAAGACTTTAATCTGCCATCTTACTGCAAGGGCATGGAGCAGGGAAAGGAGATTTTGTGATCATTTCTTATAATTTACACATTGAGAAAGCATGGAAATAAAAATGTATTAGAAAGGCTATAAAAAGACTTGAACGAGAAATGTCATATAGTCTGTGTGCATAAGACATGTTCTTCACAACTAAAAATCACTGAAGTTTTAAAAATAGTCATGATATATTTAAAAGTTGTTTAAGTACTAAGGTATGCAAAAATATTCAGCATATATGAAATAACTATCATGTTTTTCTGAGACATGATCTTGCTATGTATGTAGCAAAGGTTACACTTGTGCAGGGAGCCTCTGGCTTTTGCCTTGCAAGAGAGTGCTGGTACTACAAACACACACCATGGTATTCAATTTGGAACTGTTCTTTTATAAAGCCCATTTTCATCTCAAAACTTAATCAAACCAGGATTGAGTTACTAGGTAATTCTTTTGTAAGATAACCTTTTGAAAGCATGTTAAGAGACTTTAAAATGTTTCTAAATACATCCTTGATGAAAACGGAATCCATAATAGTAATCCTAACATTCTACCTGGAATACTAATAAAACAGTATGCCATAATTAAATGAAAACATTACATCTAAATCTTTATATTGGAAAAGAAAAAAAAATTGTAGAATAGTGAATTGTTCACCTTCCCTGAAGTTAGAAAAAGAATAAGAGAATAACTTCAGGACACCAGAAAGAAAAAAATTATATATATATGAATTATGAAAGTCTACAAAACTAATGTTCTTTGAAATATTAGCAAATATTACAAGTTTCTGTAAGAAAGAACTAGTAACAAAAAAAACAACAAAAGAAAAAACATTCAGTTTGTACTGAATACAGTTTTTTCCTAATAGAAAAAAGAAAATAATTGCAAATTCTGTAAGGTTTAGAAACTAGAAAACTCAATTAACTTTTCTAAATTACTGTTATCATAGCAATAAAACTAGACAAGTGTGAGTCAATAACTTTTACAGTTATTAACTTTTATAGACAGTAGACACAAATTGTTAAAATATATGTATAAATCTTAATCAGGATGTCAAGAATATTTCAACATCTAAAAAAGTCAATGTAATTCAATCTATAAACAGAGCAAAGGGAAAATTTGATTACTTCAAAATAAACAGAATAAATACTTGATTACACTCAGCATTTACATAAACTATGCATGTATATATTAATATAAAATGCCTTACATGCATTCAATAGGAAAAAACTATTTTAACTAATAGAAAAGAATATCATGTTCAGGCTGGGCAGTGGTGGCGCAAGCCTTTAATCCCAGCACTTGGGAGGCAGAGGCAGGTGGATTTCTGAGTTTGAGGCCAGCCTGGTCTACAGAGTGAGTTCCAGGACAGCCAGGGCTACACAGAAAAACCCGTCTCGAAAAACAAACAAGCAAAAAAAGACTATCGTGTTCAATAACGAAATATAAAATATAAATGCAGTCTTCAAAGGAATCAAACAAGGACATCCATTAGGACTGCTACTATTAACTACGGGAGCACAAGGCTAAAATTTCTAAGAAAATAAGCATAAGAAATAGAAAGAGGCAAAAAATTTTATTTTCCACAGTGAACATCTACGTAGAAAACCTTCAAGTATCAACAGATAAAAGTATTACAAGTTTGATGTGAAAACTGGGTCACAGTAGGGAAACAGATGTAATAAAATTGACATTTCACACCACAAGATATTAAAACATATTAAGAACACAAATATTAAAAGTATAATTAAAAAACAATGTAGACAGATATTTGAAAGGTTTGGACAACAAAGATTATCTCAGACAAAGCAGTGAGTGGGTGTGGTAGCCACATAGAGTGCCAGCTACAGAGACTCAGGCAGGATTCTGAGGAGTCTGAGACCAGCTTGGGTAACAGCGAGGTCTTCTCTCACACACAGAGGCAGTAGATAAGATTCCCTAAGTGTAACTGTTGAGGAATATGCACTTCAGATACTGGAAGACAGTTCAAAAGAAACCCAAGTGAAAGTAAATATGCAATGGGTAGGAAAATGGCTTGTAGACACAAGAAAGGCTTCATCTCACTAGTAAGCAGAAAAACGCAAAACCACATTCACTGACTGCCACAGACCGGATAAAATTTAAGTCCATTGATATTAACAGTTGGCCTGCTGTGAGGGGAACGAACACACATATTGCTAGTAAGCCTGTAAATTAATGTGAGGTACTCTAAGACCCATAGAGCAGGAATGCTGTCAAACTCTCACCTGGAAACAGATGGCGGGATAATTCAAGATGGTTTGATTTACAAAGACATTTTAAGAAGGTGTGAGCCAAGGAGCTGTTACCACTCCCAGACCCAAAGGGGCAAAGGGAAGGAATGAAGGGCCTGGGAGCCAGAAGGAGCAAATCTTACAGACTCTGTCAGTGAAGGGACAGACAGCATGAAAATCTTGTAGGGAGGAAGCCAGGTCAATTAATAAATGGCTAGATCACATGTCCGATACCTATTTTGCTGGGCTTCCTCATCGGCTTAATCTAACCAACAGGTGAAGGGTGGTCCATGGATGTAACCCTTCAGGGAGGTTCAGGAACAAAGAGGCTCTGAAGGGTACAAATACGATATCTGCTAACAAATACTTGTTATTTGTATAAAGAAATTCTCACGTGTTCGTGTAGATGTACGCAAGGAGTGTGGGGAATAGGTCTGTTCAGATGACTAGATAAAATGGAACAATTTTATTAATGGGGAATAGGCAGGTAGAAAGGAGAGGGGTTGACCTGTGATGACCTGTGGTACATCTTGCTGGCTCCAAGAGCACAGATGGCTTACATTTTATAGAGAAGTGTTTGCTGTTTCTCATCTGCAATTGATGTCGAATCTCTGCCTCTGAGTTCACACAGTTGATTGAAAGGGAGAGGAGAAACAGGAAACACCTTATCAGGTAATTTGGTCTTCACTTGAACTTTGAATGCTGCCTTGGGAATTCTGATATATTTGTGTCAGCTTAGAGCATTTAAGTATTTTTAAGGCTGGCACTTGCCTGGTATACAGCAGGGCCTTGGGTTTGATTCCCAGCACACGGGGAAGAGGAGAAAGACAACGAAGAGGCAGAGGGAGAAAAAGAGAGAAGAGCCTTTAAATATTTTTAACATATCACTGGTAATTTGACAATTTTGGCTTCTTGTGTGGAACATAATGTTTTCACATAAAGCATCATGTTTTATTACAATTAGCAGCAATAGAAATTACATATAACACCATTTATTTATTCAGTGTATGTCACATACCAGGTATTATAAAAAATTCTTAATCCACTTAAATTTTATAATCCTGGTTTCATTAAATGTATTTACTCAAATATAGGTTTTTATTAAATTAGCTAAGTCACTGATATAAGCTAACTTCTCAACTAAAGGTAACAATCTTTAGTGATTGACATTGGTCATGTGTGTCTGTGTGTGGCGAGCAGGAGTGTTCATGTGCTGGACAAAGTTGGACATTAGAAATCTCCCTCAATTGCTTTTCTGCCTTCTGTTTTATTTTAATTTTTCCTTGTGTATGGAAAATTCTGTTTTCCTAGAAGTTGTCCACCAACTCTGGCTTTTACTTTTTGTCCCCGGCTCTCCATAGATCCCAGAGGGAGGAAAGGGGTATAACGCCGACATCCTATGCAGGCTAAGGAAGCACTCTGAAATCTCCCTCTCTGCACACTGTCCAGTTATGCGTTTCTATGTTAACTACCACCCACTGACAGAAGCTTCTCCAATGAGAGTTGAGCAAGACTGTTCTCCAGTCTAGCAAGATGTTCTTAGGAGTCATTTCACTGCTAATTTCATTTAGAAAAACAATCACAGTTGCGTTTCTCCTAGGGACCATTGCCTGTCTAGTGTCAGGTATGGGTTCCATCCCATGAAGAGGGCCTTAAACCCATTTTTAAAAAATGTGGTTGGTTACTCCAACAAACCTTCTGAGCCATGTCCTTAGCCCTATTCTCTTCATAGAGTCTTTCTATCCCTGTTGTTTTCTCATTCCTGAAAAGATAACATGCTTTGGAAACATAGCTCCCTTTAGCAGAAAAAACTTTCACAGTATTGGCTGATAAGAATTGTCGGGCAGTGGTGGCATACACCTTTAATCCCAGTACTTGGGTGGCAGAGGCAGGAGGGTTTCTGAGTTTGAGGCCAGCCTGGTCTACAGAGTGAGTTCCAGGACAGCTCGGGCTATAAAGAGAAACCCTGTCTCAAAAAGAAAATAAAAAGAAAAAGAAAGAAAAAGAAAAAAAAAGAATTGTAGTTTATTCCTAAAGGATGAATTGAAGGGCACATTTTGCATAAACTTCAGGATGCTTCAATGCTTCACCAAGAAGAATGAATATACTCGATTCTTTCTATGCTATTATTTTTACTTTATCTAGAAAATGATTTAAAGTCTGCATAATTAAAAATTTTTCTGTTTGTATTTTAAGTTCAGTCTTGCTACAGAAACCCTGAGTGTTCACAGTATTATTTCCACCACAGTATTCATGGTAATATTGCTACTTACATGGCATTTATGTATCTTCCCACTGAAAACTCTTGCTGTCTTATTTTAATTATCCTTATGTTGGCAGAAGGGAAAGCCATGCACATACAGTTCCACCAATCAGTTTAACTGAATAAATCATAAATCAGTGGTGAGAATTCACCTTTGAATTTGGCCTACATCTTTTCTAAAACTTTTCACACATGGGGACCTTTGCCAATTTCTCCTTTGTTTAAGCTGCCTTTGAAGAATGGTTCTGTAGTCTCAGCCTACAACTTTCCTACAGGAGGAAAGATAAGCAAGTTTACTGCCACACTTTGGAAAATTAGTACAAGACAGAAAACAAAACAAAAACAAAACAAACAAACAAACCCTAATTCTCTCCTGTAAGCCATACAATTTTTAAAAAAAGTCTACATTCTTAACACCCATTTCTCTTAACAGCAATAGTAGTTAGATCTGATAACTTATGAAATATATATGTAGCTATAGTGTACATACTGAACTAATTGTGTAATGAATTGAAATGCTACTAAAGTTTGTAAAATACTGGAAACAACCAAGTGTTAACAATAAATCTCACATATAATATCTCTAAAACAAAAACAACAACAAATACTTGTGAAGGGTTCGATTTAGCAAGCATTAAATCAAAAGGTGTGGATTTGAATTTCAGAACTCCACACTAACTCTGTCTGGATGATGTTACTCTGGACCACTGACTTTGAGAGACAATCTATTTTAAATACAAGGAAACTGAGACCCAGAAACTGTGCAATGGGGCTGAGACCCAGACGCTTTCTGATTGCCTCCCTGTTAATCCTGAGGCAAGCAGCAGATTAGAGCTTGCGAAACCGTGCAACAACAGACAGTCTGAGAAAGGAAAAGACTAAAATGTTAGAAAGAAACAAAGAAAAAAAGGAAGAAAATCCATGTAATCATCATGAAAGGTCCATTGAAAAGAAAATGATGCAGACATTAGCTAGTGGGCTGCGCCAGAGATGGTGCCACTCTTAAAGTTTCTGAATAGAAATATTCCCCGAAACGAAAACCACGTTTGTTTTGTTTAGGATACTGATAAGGCAATCTGCATGTACAGTCGGAGAAATAGAGGACTGCTCAGAAAGTTTAGAATTAGTTTCCCTAATAACTAACAAATGTATCACATAAGTCCAGTATAACATTTTTGTTGGCATTTGAAGTGAATGCATTAGTCACTAGTGAATGTTCCAACAAGAAAATCCCCACCCTATTCCACCCCCTCAGAGCCACAAACTATTATTTATTAAGCAGTGACAGAGGGACTTGGAGTGCAAAACAGAAGTCATCATGGTTATCGAGGTTCTTAAAGATTAACTGTCATTGTACTGTTAAATACATTCTGGCCCTATAAAATTTCTAATTAAAAAAACCTTCAATTTTAATTTTGGTATTTGAAAGTCTGACTGGCTTTGTTTTGGGGCAATATCCTTTTCAGCTTTTAAATACCTTATTTATCACATTGAATTGATTTAATTCATTTAAATTGGAATTTAACTGAAATACTTCTTCACAGAAAAGCCTTTAAAATTGAGTTTTACTTTGTCCATCACTTACCCAAGCCTTATATATTATCTTTTAACATATACATATATACATACATATGCTAAACGTACACACATAATATATGCATGCATACATACATACATACATACATACATATGCTTAAACTGGGTAACTTTTTAAGTAGTCTTAGAATTTCCACTGCCTTATCACACACAAACCTTACATAAGAATATTCAGCTAAGGTTTATGTTGAGGCTTTGTCTTTTACTGTTTATTGTAATGCTAAGTGCTATTTTCCAAGATTGGGAGTTGGCAGGTAGCCTCTGAGACTGGCCCCAAAATTAATTCTGATTGGTGAATAATACCAACAGCCAATAGATAGGGAGAAGAAACTCTGGTGGTGGTGGTAGGGTAGGTTTCCTGGGCTAGAGATGAAGAGGAGAAGAAAAGGAGAAGGCAGGGGAGTGGGGCACATGGGATAGAGAAGGAAAAAGGGTAGCCTTGGCTTCTGGACCAAAAGAACATGGCTTAGAGGGCTGCCTAATTGGGTTAAGAACAGCCAAGATGAAACAGTAACTAGAAAGTTATAATTTGGGGTTATCGTTAGGAAAGTAGATTCTAATAACACGGAAGGTAGGCAGTTGCCCAGCTATTGTGCTGCTTAAGGCATATTTAAAAATATAAAGGGGGCTGGAGAGATGGCTCAGCGGTTAAGAGCACTGACTGCTCTTCCAGAGGTCCTGAGTTCAAATCCCAGCAACCACATGGTGGCTCACAACCATCCGTAATGAGATTGGATGCCCTCTTCTGGTGTGTTTGAAGACAGCTACAGTGTACTCATAAATAAAATAAATAAATCTTTAAAAAAATATAAAGCTGTGTGTGTGTGTGTGTGTCTTTCATCAGGAATATAAATGGTCAAAGGCAGGAAAGAACCTTGCGCTGGGATTTTAAAAATATTTTTTTACAACAGGTTTAGAAAATGTTTTTAATGATAAAAATGAAGCTACAAGATGTGAATACGTAACATGAATCTAAATAAATACCTGGAGACTGTAAATAGCAATGGTAAAAGCCATCAGTTACATCAAGTCAATACCAAGTTTCCACTGAGAGGTGCTGGGAAAAGAAGAACATATTAAACCCAAACCAAGCAGAAGAACTAAGCAGGCAGAAGCATGGATATAGATAGTTAGGGCTAAAGCAAAACCAGGGAGATAAAAGAAAACTAAATAAAATACAAGAACAACAGAAAAAAAATGATATGCCCCAAAGTTGACTCTTTGGAACAGTTAACAGTAGAGAAACTGTTATATCCAGATCAGGGAGAAAACATGGTGTCAAGATCAGAAAGGAAAGAGGATGTTTACCAACCTTAGGCAAAAGAACTCTAAGAAAGAGTTGGAGCAATTAGAATACTGTCAAACTTCTGAAAAAGTGTTGTTGCTGGTCACCAGGAAGATTTAGTACGTCTTAGCACACTGTGGCCCATGTGGCTGTCTGGTGCTTGCTCTGCTTGGTGTCTAGAGTTTCCCTTGGTAGAGAATGCAGCTAAACCTTTCTTGGATTTCTAATTTTGTGGTGTCTTCCCTTGCAGATAACTTCACAGATAACTTCACGTAAAATTCTCTCATGTTTCCTGCAGGTACTCTGCCCCTGGCACACAGTGTTTGGCCTCCCAGGGTTTCTTCTGAAATCAGATGGGAAGTTCCCACAGCTACAGATGATATCAAGGTGTGCCTCACACCAACTCAGGTAGTAGCTGGGCTCACTTGGTCCATCTCTGCAGGAAACTCTGAGGGCCGGGAGGGCTGAATGCAGGGGAAGAATTGCCTACGCTGTTCTGAGTGTGCAGGGTACCCATGTACTGCATTCTCAAAGCAAACTCTTTCAAATGAGGTTTTAGATACTTTTCCCCCATGAGTCTATGATGATGGGTGGTTCTGGACAATTCCCAAGAAACTTATAAAGCCTCCTCTTCCTACTGTTCTGGTTTCTATTGTGGTGACATTACTTTAATCTCTCAGCAACTAAGTTTTCTTTGGCCCCAACTTTATATGCCCCCTTCTGGCTAATTTACAACTTTCTCTACTCTTCCTCTTCTGCTTTCTGTTTACAATTCTCCCAGTAAATTTAAGCTAAAAGCAGGCTGCTGTACCACAGGCTGTATACTGTGACCTTGAAAGTTCTTCAACCAGTCTATGTTTAAATTGCCATAATTAACACAATGTCAATCTACAAGAGGTCTCATTGCTTTGTAGAACCTCGTAAATGAAGTCTTTACTATCTACATGTCTACTGGCAAGTCTTGTCTTATGGGCTCCCACCAAACTGTCAGCTCAGCTCTGTTCTAAGAGCTTTCTAGTTAGTTTCTCTGAATTTCCCTAAGTCGCTTCCAAAGCCTCTGAATTTCACATAGTCAGATACAGTATATATCTAATTCTAGTACTTTTTCCATCCTGAATTAAATTTCTTAAAGTGGAAGTTTCTGGATAGGTGCTACAGACTCACGTGGTGAGGCCCACTCACACAGTGTTTTGTTGAAGCAAGACCTGTGGGAGGACACATGATGTTTGGAGAAAGTATAAACAGTACTCAATGGACAATGACGGTGTGCTTCCATAGAGAACTGTGCTTACTGGTCTCAAATCTTCACCTTCACTCATCTTCACTTTGTCAAGAGAGGCACAGCAGAGAACTTCTCCTGGCATCCTGGGTGGTTCTTGCTGGTCCTGGCTGCTTCCACTGACTCTCCAAGTCTTCCTGTTTCCAAGTCCTGCCTTGAGTTCCTGCCCTGAATTCTCTCAGTGATAAAGTGTGACCTGAGAGTTGTAAGTGGAAACATACTGTTCCCGTTGCTTTGGGTCATGGTGTTTTATCACAGCAGTAGAAACCCAAACTGAGGGGCAGTATGTGCCCATTCCATGGAGGCCTGGTGGTTTCTGCTGGATCGTGCCACTGCTGCTCATTTGTATTTGCTATTCGGACAGTACTGAACTGGACTGCTGGTGTCCTGACAGTGGATACTGGGACTGCTCCAAGAACAAACAGGTCCACATCCCCTTGTCCTATTTACTATCTTTTCTCTCCTACCTTTGAACAGTAGGCTAGACAGGGGTGGGCTGGGCGGGGCAGAATTGAAGTAGGTTTAAAAAGTCTAAGTTCAAGCATTTGAGAACCTTTACTAAAGTAGGTTTGAAAAGTCTGAGCCCATTTCCCCATGACTGACAAATATGAGCAAAGCCATTAGAGGGCAAAACATTTTGCCCCAAAGTTCCCAGAAGTCTGGCTTCATTGCTTTAAGCTTGTGGCAAGGTTGAACACCAGGCATGTGAATGCAGTGATGCTGCAGTTTATGGCAGCCAGGGAGCAGAAAAGATTCAGTAAGAAATGTGCTGAAACAGCATATTCCTCTACAAGTGTGTTGGCTAGTTTTATACCAACTTGACGCAAGCCAGAGTCATTTTGGCATTTTGAAAGAAACCTAAATTGAGAAAATGTCCCCAATAGATTGGCCTGTGGGTAGCCTGTAATGCATTTTTTGGTTGATCGATATGGGAGTGTCCAGCTCACTAGGGGTGGTGCCACTCCTGATCTGGTGGTCTAGGGTGCTGTAAGAAAGCAGGCTGAGAAACCCATGGGAAGCAAGCCAACACACGCTCCATGGCTTCTGCCTCAGTTCCTGTCTCCAAGTCCTGCCTTGAGTTCCTGCCCTGAATTCTCTCAGTGATAAAGTATGACCTGAGAGTTGTAAGTGTAAACACACTGTTCCCGTTGCTTTTGGTCATGGTGTTTTATCACAGCAGTAGAAACCCAAACTGAGGGGCAGTATACTTCCTTTTCAGATACTTAATTTCAGCAGGATGCTACGATGGTTCCAAAGACAGGAATACTTTCTGATTCAGGCTAATTAAAATAGCTTCCAATGACAGCACCTATCTCTGTGCTGGAAGGAAGGAGGCACTTGAGTTAGTTACCTATTCCAATTAGTTCTACTCCCACAAGCTCATAATAAAGTCAACTTATCAGGGTAGGAAGGGACTACACTCCAGATATCAACTGAGTTTACATCATAAGGAAATCTTTATTAATTCTATTGACACTTTACCCAGAGGAATAATTTCTATAAATACAGAATGACCAAATTATTTTTAGTCTGTAATCTGGAAATCAAACTCTAAGACAGTATCACTGCAGGAATAATGCTTTCAGAAGTCATAACTGCAGCTAAATGAGTAGTATCATTTCCTCACATTTGGAGAGCACAGGGGCAGAGTTCTGAGTATTGTAAAGGACTTTACAACAAACCCTTTTGGAAAGCAAACAATATAAAATTTTCACATGTGACAGCTGAGTATTGAGCTTGATTTTTGTTAAGAAGAGTAGTCACTCATGTCACCATAAGAGAGAACATTTCTTTCAAGTGCTCTGAAGTAAAAGACCAAGTGGTTAATCTTGTAGGATGCCTATATTCTTCTTTCTTTAAGTTTATTTTGTAAAAGGAAAATAAAAATAACATATAGCAAATGACTTCTTGTTTAAGTGTGCACTTAAAAAACTTCCATATTTCTATCTATTTCTTGAACTTGCTTAAGTAGATGATATCACAAAAAAGTATGCATTGCTGTAACAGTTGTTGATGTGTTAGCCAGCCTTCACTGTGTTCTTACTTCAGTGGTACCCAGATGAGCACCTCTGCAGAATGGCAGTGAGTCCTGCAGCTCTGGGATGAACAGGCAGAGGCTGCTACTCATAGTCCTGTGCTCTTCTATCATCCTGCACGTCTTCCCCTTCTTTGCTGTTGGCTCTTAACTGTAGACAACTGCTGTTTTCAGTACAGCATCAAATCAACCAGAACTTGAATACCATGCTAAGTGGGACCTGCCTTATATTTAATCTCACTTTTAAAATTTGAATACCAGTATTACATTTCAAAAAATAAAATTTACTCTTAGAGATGAGAAATTATATACCAAATGCCACTTACTTTCATAGTATCTCTAAAATATTATATATAGAATATTTAGCAAAAACACATAAAATGCTAATATATTTTGTGCCTTATATATTATTTCTTAATTTTCTTTGTATTCTGCATTTAAAATACTTTTTCAAATTACTTATAAAGATTTTCATATTTTACTATTGCTTTCTCTAACACTTTGCTTTCTGACACTTTCAAAATTACTAATTAGTAATTTTCCTAGCAAAGTCATATAAATAAAAAAGTAAGATGATCTTTACTATATAGTAATCAAAGGAAGTAAGGCCCAAAAGGAATATCAATTTATGAACTCCTCATAAATACTCTAAGCTTTTCTTTATGACAAATGAGCACACTTTCTCTGAATGTAAAGAATACCAAACATTTATTTTGCATGTGATTTAGTCAGGTTTAAATGAAAGAATTGGCCATAATTTATTTCTTGATTGAAATGAACATAAAAATATAATAAAACTATATAATTCAAACTGAAGTCACTTTCTAAAGAAAAACCTATACTTTATATTATCATAATTTTTCATATGGAGTATAGGCAAGGAAATAAAGCTATGTTGTACCACAAATGATTAAAAGCAATGCTAGGACACTTTGAATAAGATGTACATATATAACTTAAATAGATATTAGTATTATTTTCTCTGGAAAGTTAGCTTGCCGATGAAAAGCAGCAGCCCGAATCCACATACTGTAACTGCTGACCTCTTCAAAATTCGAGTCTTCCATGTAGATACCTCTTCTACTAGTGGGATATGAGTTGGATCATTTTCCCGTTCATTCTGCATCTAATTATTAGAATTGAAAACAAGAGTTAGTAGATAACATACTGAAATGAAAACATTTGTTTTGAAACAAGAAGTTCATAGTAATTCACTAGTTTTAGAAGGAACTGAAAACCTCACGACAGATTTAAAGTGACACATGTGTGTCTTTATCTGTGTCTTTTATAGATGATTATTACTTTTAGATTAATAATAATTTTATAGATGATCACACTTAAAGAGGTGTTTGTAATGTCATGAGACAATGTTCCTTTCATTTCAACCTAAAGTTTCTCATTTATCTATGAGATTAAAACAATTGGTTTATTTCCTTTTAAATTAAATTCAGTTAGTATACCATAAAAGACTGAGGCATTCTTATAGCAGGTCTGTAACAGAAGTTTAGCAAAAATCACAAGACAGTGCATTGGAACTGCAGGAATATGTCCAAGCACTTTTCAGCAGTGAAAGTTGACTTCCTAGACTGCTTCTAAACTTCCACAGAGACTTGTTTTGTGAAGAGGCCTCCCAGCAGTGTGTGTGTCAGCAGGGGGTCGGGAGGAACTGGTGAGGTAGCTGCTGCAGTGGGTCAAGAGAGAGAGAATAAGCAGAGAGCAAAAGATCTTTAAAAGATAAAAAGAACTGGACACATTCATAGAGTGATATTTACTAGAAACATCCTGAGCTGGAGTGACGATAGAAATATTTTCAACAATAGTAGGAATAATGTCTTTGAAATTCTACAGTGTAAATATTTAATTTTAGAAGTCTGCAAAATTAATTTCAAATTTATAGTACAAAAATGGACTCTGATGCTAATCTCATTAAGACTGTAATCCTGGTTTAACTTCCAAATGGCTTCATTCAGCAACAGATTCTTTTTTGACACTGATGCTCCATTTACTGAATCCTGAGACAGGCATTCCCTTATTAAACAATGACCTTTTCTGACAGGAGCTGTCAGTGTGTTGGTTTGAAAGAGAATGATGTGGTGTTAGAGGCTAGCCTTGACCTCTCCTAGCCTTGGTTTGTTACCTCAATGCTTATCTGTGATACCTTGTATATTTCTTTGCAAAGTTCCTATTAGTAAATTTTAAACTATTAAAACTTTGTAAGCATGACAATATAGTCCCCATGATGGAAGCCTTCCAGATTTTCTGAGTAAAATCTCATTACAACTAAAACTGTCCATTTAAGGCTAATTTAGAAAAATCAGTGTATTCACTTACTCAAAATAATACTTTTCTGAATAAAGAACTATACTTGCTATTGTTATAGGCCAATTAACATATTTCCAGGCTAGTTTTTACATAGAAAATTTGAATTCTTGGTCAAGAAGGGTCACAGAAAAAATACTACCTATGTAGTAAAAAAAAAAAAAAAAGATGACAGTTCTTTTCACAGGCCTATATTATTAAATGAAATACTATGATAGCTAATCATATCATGTTTTAAGTCCAGGAAGTTTTAAAGTAATGCTTCTTTATTTTTCTGACACACTATACTTTGGTTCTCTCTAACTCCATCTCATTGCCACACTACATTCAGGGTTTAGTTTGAAAAACCAAATTAGTAGTCATTCCTGCCACAAATGTGTTTTTAGGAATGCCCTACATGTAAAGTGATGCTTTCAAAGAAGTTTCTATACACACATCTTCTACTTTTCTGTGAATTTTCAAGAAGAATGTCATGCTGAGTAAAATTCTGTCCTCTTTCCTTCAGTTCCAGCTGTGAAGGAGGAAGCAAGGATGCATGCGGCTCTCCTGGTCTGTGCAGTCAGCAAGCTCAGGCTCTGCTGAGCTTGTGGAGGCTGTCTCAGAATCTGGTGAATGGATGAGCGCCATACAGAACACAACTCCTACTGCCCCTCTTCCACTGAGGGAGCTGACTTGTTTCTAACGCTGAAATGCACCAGCACCACTTCTCTTCCTGTTTCAAGCACCCTCCTTCCACTAATACAGAATTTGCTTCACAACTTGGTTCTAGGATTAAAAGGCTTCTGTTGATTAAATATATTTTAAGGGAGATGACAAATTACCTTGAACATAAAGTTTGCTCTCAAATTCTTTTGATAAAATATTTGAGAATATATTAAATGAATCTTAAGCTGAAACTATAAAAATTGGATGTGTCACAATAGTTTTGCAGACAACAAATTTATTTAGTAAATCAACAGAGACTCAGAGGTGATTTTTTTTTTAACAGAAACTCAGAGTGTCTTTCCCTTTATTTTCTAGCTTCAGTAAAGGCTATTTCATCAGTCTGCATGTTGGTATAGACATTTTTAAAAGTGGAAAAACAATCTGCCTTTAAATCCAGACATATGCTGCTCCTATATGAATATAAAGACAATAAAGAATGTTCACATTCTACAAACAGTTAATTATAAAACATGATCTAGAGTCTGGCCAATAGGACTAATACTTCATTGCCAATCTTACCTCATTAGCAGAGCTAGTCAGCATTTCATTTGCCCTTTTTGCATTTATAAAGTTATAAGTAATAGTGTAATTTCTATCTTTAACAAGTGAATAAATGTTTTCAATTATTTTCCATTGGGTTCACATTATTTTTTCAGTGGTGAGGACTGAACTAAGGGTCTGGCATGTGCTAAGCAAACACTCTACCCCTGAATTATGCTCCAACCTGAATTATAGAATATAGAATATACCTTGAATTATAGAAAATAAACATACTACAATTATTAAAGTGTTGGCCTAGTATAGGACACGTATGGCACATACAGGTTTGGAATAAACTCTAACCAAAGGTATCACTATTTTATGGTCCATGGCCATCTGGCCAGACTGTTTGAAAGGGGCTGTAAAGCTGTTTCCCAGGAGGCTATGTTTAGTGAACTCTACAAAGACTGTCATCGGGTTGCTAAAGAGAAAGATGAGGAGCACATGTCCTTTCAGCATATCCTTCTTTAGTGCCCAACAATTCCTTTATGTACCCCTCTCCCTTGGGAAACTCTCCTTTTACCAATCCTTCATATGTCCTACTGGCTGTCTTTGTTGAAACTGCTTCACTTTCCAACATCTTGCTGTGAAAGTTTTCCCCCATTTGCAAGAATGTTAATATTAACTGTATAGATATACCTTCTGAATCAACTCCTTCAGTCTGCAGACCTCTTCATTCAAATCTTCAACATTACTAACCAGTTCTTCACAAACTGAAGTAAAACTTCTGGGAGAAGCCCACTCCAGTACTATCTGTTGATATTTCCAAAAGTTACATCAAAAAAGTAGAACTAGCCTTTCATAATTTACACGCACAAAGATTATCAGATACTCTAAAAGATTAAATTATATAATTGACTTTTTTGTTCAGAATAAATCTTGGTAACAAAAATATGTCAGTAATTTTGTACAAATAGTTGAATTAGCTTGCTATACAAGTTTCCTAAGTACATATTTATGTGTAGAAATATTAGTAATATTTGTGGTGAATAATTTTTCAAAAATTTAAAAACTGACATGATTCTTAGAGCAGTACTATATATTAACCAAGGAAAACAAAGTTGTTTAAAAATGTTCATTATAGAGTCTCTAGTATGGACAAATAGGCAAAACAAAAATTCAAAACATCTGCTTTTACAAGTCAGTATCTATTTACAATTTCCTTGGTTAAGAAAGAGTTTCTGTCAATAAAATTTTTAATCAGCATTCAACATGTTGTTTTGTTTCATTTTTCACTTGGGTCTCTTAACAGTTTTTATTTTAATCAATTAAATCATCACTAACAACAAACAATAAGTTCAATACAGAGATCAGTTTAGATTTTGGCTTGCCTTACCCTTTGCTTGACGCTGAGGGTTGAAGGTTCTATGATCAACTAAATGTAGAAGAGAATATTTCAATGTACCACTTCAGACCTCATGCTGAACCACCGACAGAACTCATGGTATCAGAACTGCCTCCTGAGCTTATATAGCCTGCTCCTCCACACCCACAGTTTCCACAGAACAACTCTTACATACATACCTTGTGGGAATTTACGGGTAACTCAGTAATGATGTTCTGCACAGCTGTGATCAAATGGCCACACTGCTTATTTAATTTCAAAAGAAAGTTGAGGAACTCATCACCACTAAAGGAAGGAAACCACAGGAACCAGTTACAAGTAATTTACATTATTCTATCTATCTGCCTATAAATTTAAAGAGATTTAAAAAAATTATTTACTATTTAATATGTATTTGGAACTAAAACATGCATTAAATGTAAGAGAAAACCAAGTCTTTAGCCCCAAGAATGTTTAATTCCTTTATGACTCCCTATTTATTACATAGATTTTGCGGTATGAAAATCGAACCCTGGACTTTGCATTTGCTGGACAACGTCTGTCACTGAGTTAAGGCCTTTGCTCCAAGAATCTCAAATTTCAAGATGAGATATAGACACATAGATAATATTTGAAGATATACACACAAAAAGGAAGATTAAAGAACCAATATTAGAGTATCAATCATGGACGATAATGAATTAATTATTTTTACATGAGTTATTTGTTTTATTTCTCATCAGTGTCTGAGGTGACAGACACTAATAGCTCACTGGAGAAGAGCACTGACTACTCTTCCAGAAGTCCTGAGTTCAATTCCCAGTAACCATATGGTGGCTCCTAACCATCTATAAATGGGATCTGATGCCATTCTGGTGTGTCTGAAAATAGCTACCTGTGTTGATTTTTGTCTATGTAATATCTGCACACAGTACACATGTAACTTAGAGTTTAGTGCTCTTCTGATACTTGGATTTTGATTACTATCAATAAGTACTCAACAGGTTATCTTAACATAAACTTATCAGCACTTATTCTGAAGACAGTAAGTACGTATCACTTGCAAAGTTAGTCTTATTAAATGTGGTAGTTTGCATGAGAATCTCCTCCATAGGCCCGTATGGTAGATCTTGGAAGACTAAAGGGATGTGGCCTTGTTGGAGGAGTATTGCTGGAGACAGGCTTTGAGGTTTAAAAAGACTAGTGCCATTCCTACTCAAGGATGAAGATGTAAGCTCTCAGGATTTGCTACCTTCCTGTCCTTGTCCTGCTCGCAGGGACTCTGTCTGAAACCATAAGCCCAAATTAAACACTTTCTTTTATAGGTTTCCATGGTCATGGTACCTATCTTAGTCACTGTCCTATTACTGTGAGGAGACACCATGATCAAGACAACTCTAACTGAAGAAAGCATTTAATTTGGGCACTTACATATAGTCTCAGAGGTTGGTCCATTATTATGGTAAGGAGCAAGGTGGCACACAGGCAGATATGGTTCTGAAGAAGGAACTGGAAGGTTCTACATCCTGATCCATAGGCAAAGGGAGAAACAATGGGCCTGGTGTGGGCTTTAAAATCCTCAAAACCCACTCCAATGCCACATGTATAATCTTTTCAAACAGTTCTACTCCCTTGGGGGGGGCATTTCTATACTACCACAGTGTCTTATCATAACAATATTAAAGTAACTAAGATACTAAATGAGAAGAAAACATAAGCCTTTATTTTGACATATAATTTTCAGAGCCACTGAATAGCAATAGATAAGTTATATAAATCACAGCTCCAGTGGGTACCATCATGTTACATAGTATATGTATGGTATCTCCTATCACTGCAGTACAATATACAACCTATAGAGCTTTGCATGCAGCCCTAGCAATTGGTTTGCATTTAAAGAATTCTAAAGAAGCAAATGTGACATGGCAAAGGTATGGAAAAATGAATTATTTGATCAAATTCCTCTCTCTCTCTCTCTCTCTCTCTTTCTCTCTCTCTCTTTCTGTGTGTGTGTGTGTGTGTCTGTGTGAACTATGTTCATCTTTTCAGAGAAAACTTTACTCCCCAGTGACACACAAATTGATCTACTTTGGCACATAAGACTGTGCAACAAAAGATTATAATGTAATTACACAATTTTCCCTTCCTTCCCCCCCAAACCCTTTCATATACTCTTCCTTGCTTTCTCTCAAATTTATGGCCGTTTTCTTCATTAAGTATTGTTATGTACACACACATGCATATATATTTCTACTTATATACAACCTGCTCAGTCTGTGTGTTAGTTGATTGTATATGTTTTTAGGGGTGACCATTTCGTTCTGGATAAAAATTAGGAAGGCTATTTCTCTTCTGCTCAGCATTCATAGCTGCCTGCAGTTCTTTTGGCAGGTTGAGACCTCAGGAACCTTCCCCATCCACATTAACATGTGTATTGGTGTCGTCCTTATTTAGCTCATGCTTAGGGGCAGCCTTGTCTGTGAGATTCTATGGGTATGTCTTCTGACATTCCTAGAGACATGCTCTCACAGCAAACTTCCTATTCCTCTGAACTTATGGGGCTGCTGACTGCCTCTGCTGGGTGTCAGTACCACCTCTCCTCTCTTGCTATGAAGAGGCATGCCCTCTAGTCTGTTCTCAGAACAATGGCAAAGCCACTGCAGGTCCTCAATGATAAAAACGATCATCATGCCCACTTTACCATGGCTGATGTTTAACATTTATAAGCAAGATATGCTATATCTCAAAATTTTAAAGTCTAGTATTAATATAAAATTTAATCTATGATTAATAGATTATAAACAGAAGCACCATATACTTGAGAAATAACTGAAAGTAAACAAACAAACCACCCAAAGATAAGAAGTGGTACTATTTTCTGCCAGGATATTTTCTTATAGTTTCTTCCAGTATTTCTACAACTAATATTATATTTAATATGCCAGTTTACACTGTGCCTTTAACATATTGTAAATATTTTTTCATGATATTAAGTTTCAAAATAATGTTAATAATAGAAAAACCATGCTTATGCAATCTAAGCCAACCGTTTCTCTGCTGTTATTTAGAAATCTCAATTTAAAAATGTTTAGAAATAACAGACAAGAAGAGTAAATTTTACATAAAACATTAGATCTATATAGATTTTTGAGATGTAGTAGTTTCTTGATGAACTTAGTTCTGAGACACTTTGACATATCCAAGTGAATTTTAGGTACCTCAGAGCTCATAGAAAACACCTGAGGAGAAAGTGAGAATGCTGATTAGTTTGTTCAAAACCATTGTTTAAATTTAAATTTTAAATGCTACAAACATGCCAAGGGATAAAAAGTAAGTGAACGATATATGTGAATCTTTGTAACAGGTTATTTTAGAAATTTGACATACACACAAGAAGTATCTTAAAATAAATCAAAGGATTAATTGTTGAAATAAAATTATCAGGAGATTATAATCAATCAATTCAACTTTTTCTGCTGTTAGTTTTCTTATGACTTAATGACTAATTTCTTCTCTAAAGGATGACTTTGAACAAATGGGAAGCAAAACCTTGTCTTTACAATCATATAAACACAGTCCGTGATTTAATAACAAGGTCAAATTCCTGAAATAGGTGCTTGACATTTTTATTTTTTAAAAGATTCAACAGTTTTAATCAGTGAGCCATTCATGATTCTACACTCTCTAGGTCTATTAAAGCCTACAAATACGTTCATATAGGCAATTCCACTACCATAAAAATAACTAACACTGGTGATTCCAATCTTCAAGTTAGTTACCTCGAACTTGGAATATTGCTTAATAGAATTAATGATGAATCAATAGAAATATTTAGGAAAGGTTGCAGATTTAAAAACACTAAGATCCTCCATCATGCATTTAAATATTTAGGAGCTCTGGTATTGTCTAAAAATGATTACACCAAATCCTTAAGTCCTTCCTGTCACACAGAGGCAAGGCAATGGGAAGACTGTTTATAGTGTGGACTAGTTAATATTGTGTTTTGAGAAATCAGGATCATACAAATAGTTTCTTGGAAGGAATTTCTAAAACTATACAGAAAATTGTTTGAGACACAGCTACACTGTGAAACTTAGAAAGCTAAGTAAGTGATGCCAGTGTGGCATTTGTAAGTATTCTTCTTATGGCACAGAAAGCCTCACGGGACGGTTATTTGATGGAAGTGCTAAATATATGTTCAAAACTACCAAGGTGTTGGAAGGGAAATAATTATGTTTTATTTAGGATTTCAAAAATTTATGTGTTTATTCTTAAACATAGGCAATACTGAAATACAAAAATATTTACAAAATGAACTTAGTAGCTGATCATATAATTTAGGTTTTCCAGTCTATATTTAAATTCTATCTATTCTTTGTAGCTATCACTCAGTTACTATGCTGAGTCAAACTAGAAATCAATGGGGAAGTTTCCAAATACATATAAATCAATTGATAAGTATATCATTTAGACAATATGTGAATAAATAGGAAGCCTTGAGGAAAACAATACATATAAAAGTCTATGAAAATAACAACTCAATGTATTTAATTTTTTTGTGACATTCAATTACATCCATGGTAAGGGGAAAATGCAAATGGTCATGTGCTTAGATAACAAAAGGTTGCTTGAACCTGAAGTCCTCCACTTGGGAAGCTAAGGCAGGAAGGCTGAGGGTCAGAGGCTAGCCTAGGTTACAGAAGATCATGTCACAAAAAGAAAGGAGGGAGTGAAGGAAAAAAATACTAGACCTGTATCTCATTAATATATAAAAATAAATTCAAAGCAGGCAAAAGGAAGGAAACAATAAGGATAACAGCAGAAGCTAATGAAATTAAAAACAGAAATGAAACAAAAAGAAGGTCCTAGAGGCTGCTGAGATGGCTCAGCAGGTAAGGCACAGGCCACCAAGCCTGATGACCTGAGTTCAAACTCTAGGACCTCCATGGTGACAGAGAGGACTGATTCCCATAAGATGTCCTTTGCTCCCACATACACATGTGCCACGCATAAACCCTACCCCTACAAGGAAACAAACATTAAGCTAAAAGGAATGTCTATCTAAAAATGAATAAACCTCTAACAAGACTAATAGAGATAAAAATGGGTGACATCAATATTGGTAATGAAAAGAGACATTATAATAGAGTACACAGGTATCAAAAGGATAGCAGGGGCAGCACCAACTCTGTATGCTTGTGAATTCAACCACTTAGGAATGGAAGCAGTCTTTGAAAACCACAAATGACAAAAATGAAGGGAAAATAAATGGCCACAGCTTCAATAGCTCTGTAACTACTGAAGAAGACACAACTGTGATGAAGACCATACCCTAAGGTAATCCCAGGTCAAACTGTTTCAGTGGAGAAATCTGTATAAATGTTTAAAGAAAATCAACACTAGTCTCTACAACCTCGTCCAGAAGAGAGATGAGAATAGTAATTTCCTAATCATTTTGTAATGCTGTCACCCCAACACCAAAACTAGGTAAAGCACAAAGAAAAACTCAGTAATGGCTCTTGTAAACTTAGATGCAATTCTTATATAGTGAGGCTGAAATGAAGATGAACCTAAAAGAAATGTTTTCTTTGTGGCTGTTGTGAAAATATTACCACATTTTCTTTTCTCCTTTTTATTTGTGTGAGTGTCTGTGTGTATATGTATGTGTATATATACTTTATATGGAAGCCAGAGGGCAACATCAGATATTGTTCCTCAGGTATTGTCCATCTTGTTCTTTTAAGACAGGGTACCTTGCTGGCTTGGGACTCACTGAGTAGGCTATGCCAGAGCTCTAAGGCTCTGCCTGCCTCTGCGGCTCTGCCTGCCTCTGCCTCCCCAGCACTGGGATTACATGCCTGGCTTGTCTGGGGGAGACTGACTAGTTTAGGGACTGAATGCTGGGCCTCCTGTTTGCATGGAAAGCTCTTAACCAACTGGAGCATGATTCCAGTTCCATACTTTTCAGTTTGACATCTAACATGATTTAAAAGGCCTGAGAACTATGCTAGGAAAAATGTCCTATCATTTACATGAAGCTATTTTAGCAAGATGCGAGGAAAAAAAGTACAAATTGTTTCTAGGCAAGTTAACAAGATACACTGTTTTGCTTTTTTGTAAAAGAATTTTATAAACATTAACTTTATAAAATGCACTTGGTTCAGACTACTGTATATCTAAAACTCATTTTCTTGGGAAAACAGTAGCATTATGTCAAATACTCAGACACTAAACTAAAAATGAATACTTGGTTGTAAATAATATTAATGTAAACTGACAATTTTACCTGATTTCCAACTTTGCCACTTCAGGTAATTTTCCAAAATTTATCTCTTCTACTTCTAGTTCCTTAAGAGCAGCCAAAATTTTCTGTTGATCTCTACTTGTAATTCCATTCTAAGGAGAAATAATTGAAAGGTCCAGTAAGATAGTTATACTTGGGTAATTTCATAGATGAATCTATATCTTGTAAAATAGACTAGTATTAGAAAATAATGCACTTAAATATATTATTTGCTTGTACCTCAACACAGTTATACCATTAAATGGTAGGTTTATAATTAACTATAGTCATATTTTACAACACAAAACGATAACTGTGATTAACTCAAAGTTCTATTACTAATTATAATTTAAAATATTATCATTCTAAAACACACAGTCTTTCCTCCAAAATATTGTTTAGGGTGATATTAATGATAAGTGAGAATCAATTTTTTTTTTTTTTACCATTTTACCTTCAATATTAAAGTAAATTTCTTTCCAGGATTTAGTTAAGTAGTATATTATTTTGGTTTTTAGTGATAGTGTGGATTTCAGGTATCTCATTCATATAGCAAAATCATTACTTTAAAATAACCTCCTTATTTTAAAAGTTCCTCTAAAACTTCCCACACCTATCTTTAAATTATTAATGATTGTGACAACCCAATCAATGCTAATTAGGAGACGATGTCTATGCCCACATTAAAGGTCACCTTTTACTTCAAAGTAGCTTGTTTTACAAATCCATTTCCCATCTGCAAATGAGCAGCAGTTCTAGTTAAGATTTAAGAACAATACAGCACAGGAAGGCCCATGCTCTAAGTCTGTAAGTGTGTTTTAAGCAACTTAATACTGAGGTACAATCTAAACCTACACTGTTGTTTCTAACCAAGAACCTACAAAAAAATCAGTCAAGAAAGCCAGAGTTTTAAAAATAGAAAATAAAAGAATATGCAAATTTAAAAACATCAAGTGATCTACCTTGCATTTTATAAGTGATACTAACCTTTGTAAGCTCGTCTTTCTTCATAGTCAGAAGGTGTCTTAAAGTTATATCCCTTTCCTGCACAAAAGACAAAAATCTCACCACCATTCAGTGTGAACAACTCACAGCAAAGCAGGAAGGAAGTTGTCACTGAACTGCTTTCTCAAATACCTTTCGGGTGTTCAGAGAGTATGTAACTTAAACTACTTACATCACTAGTTAGATAGTATATACTCCCAAAATCATGCAGTATCTAGGTTCCCAGAATCAAAGAAAATGGCTAGCACCCATGTCTGCTTAGAAAAAAAGAGAATGAATGTTCTAGAAACTTCTTGGCAAAAATTACATTTTATGAATATTTAAATTTCAGACAGCATTAAACTAAACTATCAATAACATGAGTTTCGATCCAAGATTTTCTTAGATAGAAGTTTTAGCACTGTACAATGAATCCAACTCTGAAATATCTGCACCAATGTTCATATTCTTAGAATTTGTCTTAAACAAGTTCTTTGCTTCAATATCCTTATCTATCTGGTAACAACTGCCATCTACTCAAACCCCACAATGCATGCTTAAAACACATACAGTTCTTAGTATATAATCTAACCTAATTGTCAGGACAATGTATACTTGTCCTTAGAGAAAAAAAAATATTTAAGTAGCATATTTCAGTTAATAGCCAGATAAAATATATGATATATGATTGTCTGGTTTAAAATCATGATTCTAGTATTCAACACACTAAAAGCAACAACTGTAAACATAGGGCTTAAATTTGTACAGATTTATAAGACAGCAATTGTGAAATCCAGACAGATTTTGTTTTTGATAAATTTCTAGGTTAATAAAATTTTGAAGTGCTTATTATAAATTTAAAACAGGGTAGTCTAAAAATGAAGGAGAAATAAATGGTATGCTTGTGAATAAAGTTTAATTATATTCAAATATAACATGTTATGCTAAATATAAACATGCATATATAAAGCTCACTCTGTTTCATATAAAATCTTACCTTTAATAAGTCTGTCATATGTTCAAGTCCAAGGCCATGTAAAAATATTTCCAGATCTCCAAATGCTGTATAAGGACTAGAACATATCACAGCAAGATCAGTTTCAGAACAGACTATACATATACAGTAATTTATGTGTATGTCTATTCAGTGCAGGCATGGAAATGAGTAAGAACAAATCCAGGCAGAATTATTTATAAGCTTACACAGAACATTTAAATGCTGCATCAAAGGAACAAGCTAGGTTCTCTCTCTGTCCCCTTCTCTGTCCCTCCTCCTACTTCCTCTTTCTTTCTCCCCCTCCCTTCTAAAGCTGAGAAATTAAACTCAGGGCTTCACATAATCTAAGCAGTGAACTACATTCCCAATCCAAAACAAAGTTTCTTAAGCAAAGAAAGGGAAAACATGGGTGGTAATATCCAGCTCATCTTTCCTAAGATTTAAATACTCATCAGTATGTATTTGCCATGAAATTATGCAAATAGAAATGTCTTTCAATGCAATAAACATAAAATAGATGGTAACTACAAATGCAGTAACTAGAGATTGTTTTGTAGCCATGTGTTGAACAACAGAGTACAGATATTTGTTCTTCCAAATTTTTAGTTTATAAAACCAGAGAGATGATTAAAAATAACTAGAAAACAAGTTCTAACACAAAGAAGTTTGAATACAAATATAATCTTGAGACTCTTTAAAGTAAAATTTGATATTTTACTAAAAATATATATTAAAGTCAGAGTTAGTTAAGTAAATAACTAAATAAAACTCTTCTAAACTCTGGAGAACAAGGCATCTAAAATCCAGACATTTCTAAACGGCATTTTAAAATGCTTATTAAAGTTTAAAATACCACATATCCTATATAACTTGCCAAATGTACTGTAAGTAATAAAACATGCATTTTATATGCATTCTGTTAAGCTCAAATATATTACCTAAATATGTGATCTTTTTCTTTATCAGAATCTGTGGCCAACAGTTTACAAATGGTCTCTTCTTTGGTTAGCTGCTGAAGTTTTCCTTCCAATGGATTTAGAGTCAGAGAAAGAAAGTTGAAGATCTGCAAAGAGTTCCCAGTCATTCAAATATAGCTAACATTATTATTATCCCTTACACTGAAAAGAAAGTGAACATATTACTTTTTCTATCTAGAGGTGAGTGGTTCAGAGATTTATAACTCTTTATCCTGTAAAAACCTTTTGTAAAATCAAGTAAACGCATCCTTAACCTAAAATAATAATAAAAGTACACCAAATCAGAAATTCAAAAATCATGGCTAGTGATTAATATTTTCAAGATGAGATAAAGCATTTAGACAATCATTTATAAGTAGTAAGGCAATCCTTGCTGCAGCAGTAGGCAGCATGAGTATGTATCGTTGTACAGACCCTAAGTGTGCATCTCAAAGCAGTGTATGCCTATTCCAGTGTCACGTCTAGGGGCAGAATAAGGCATTACTATCTCTTCATATCACTTAAATGACTGTAATATCAGTGCTTTGATTTAAAAGATGAATATTCTAACAAAACAAAGTTTAATTACCTGCTTAGAGAATAAAAACTCAAGTAACTAATAATTGTTCAAAATCTATTGTTACACTTATGAACTGTGACAAATAACATAAAAATTTACATGATAAAACAATGACACAGAAAGTTCACAGGTGAATACCTCGAGATGTTTGTTTCTTTTTGCAATCTCGCTTGGTGTCCTGCCATCTTTTGTCTGTAGCATCTTATTAGCTCCAAGTTCAAGCAACTTCAGAATTACATTTTTATGGCCCTGCCGTGCTGCCCATGTTAAGGCCTGTAAGTGTGGGAAAGAAGACTGTTTAAAAAGGCTCCATGTGAGACAGATAAGAGCTCTTTTCACCGGTATTTATGGCACAGTAAAGAGGAGAGCATAGCTAATTAGCAGAGTGACGCACTCGCCTCATTGCACAATATAATGTAAACATTCGTCCAGCTGTACTTATGGATTTTACTGAACCAAACACTGTTTTACACAGTTAAGCAATGTCATGGAATAAAGAACTTATCTGCCACTACAGATGTTTTCTATGAAAGAATTTGTGTGCATTTTCCTGAGGCCTGGTTTTGTTGTGTGTTACAGCCTCTTATCAAGGGTCAAAAAGTCCCTTCCTCTGTAAGCTCTGGCCATCACAATGTTGTCACCCAGCCCAAGCCCTCTACTACTTTTCTTAACTCTTTGACAGTAAAATCAACCAAACCACACTAGGCATTTGTGTAGGTTCTTGATATAATAGCAAAGTATCAATGTCTCAGAAATAGAAGTCAACACTGAAAAGCATTTCTCACAGTATAACCATTCTCATCCTGGGCATTAACTTCTGCTCCATGAGCAACAAGCAGAGCAACAACCTGAGTATGACCATCTCGGGCAGCATACATGATTGGAGTCATAAGTCTCCTATGGAAGAAGAGGAAACAAACACATGTGTTCATGTTACCACTAGCAGCCATTCAATGTCATGGGTATATGTATACACAATATCATCAATAATGTTTTAAGTGAAAAGAGAAGGCAACAAGAGCTTTTAACGTAGTAAGCAATTTTAAAAAACATAATTGAGTATGTCAGGTCTATCAACCATACTCCAGACCCCATGCTCAGACAGCCAACACAAATTCAGCTCTATGGTTTGTGTGTACCTTCTGTTTTGATATTATGTCTCAGTGGCTATGTTTATTCTGACCTTTGGTTTTGTTCTGGAGCAGGAAGAGGGAGGGATAGAGGGAGGGAGGAGAGAGAGGTAAGGAGAGAGAGAGGGGATAGAAGGAAGGAGGGAAGGAAGGAGAGAGAGGGAGAGAGAAGAAAAGGAAAAGGGAGAGGGAGGAGAGGAGGATGGGGAGGGGGAGGGAGAAAGAGAGGGGTAGAGAGGTAAGTTGGTTGAACTAGAAAATAAAACACGAAGTTGAATGGGAAGGATCTTGGAGGAGTTAGAGGGGGGAGAAGAGAATATGATTGAAACATACTATATGTAAAATATTTTTAAATTAAAAAGTTTAACCTGTAGAAAATAAACACTAAATACTTACACCATTCTTTATGGTGAAGAAATGCAGAAATGTATATAATCCCTACTTTATAATATGAGTAATAAATTTACAACTTGCTCTAGAATGTAATCAGAGAGCCTATTATGCTTACAGTGGGAATTCAGAAATGGAAGACACAGATTATGCCCCCATCTCACTGGATCTTCTCATGCCTTAATCTAGCCTATTATCATCCAATTTTAGTTTAGGATAGCTTTTTATTTTGAGTGAGAACATACTCTAATCCAGAAAAAGATCAAACCATTCATTTGCCAAATACTTCTTGAGTGTTTTCTGGGAGATATTAGTGGTTTCTCTATAACTTATCACTTCCTCATGTTAGAGGTTCAATCCATCTACTCCTGGAATTTAGTTTCTGGGGCCATTCAAAGGAGAATAGACTAATTCTATTTGCTGTATATGAGTGGAATGTAAAAATAATCTGTCTTAAGGGAGATCTGATATTCTAGGCTCAGTGCTTTGGAGTCACCCACATTATCTGACTTATGTATGAACAACTTCAGAGATGAAGAACATATGTAATGATCTAAAAATCCCACATTTTGACCTGAAGTTAGTGTTTCTATTCACGTTACTTATGTTATCAACAAACACGATCTCTCTATATAAGGTTTATTAGCCAGAGATATGTCCTGAATGTGACTTCTTCACACCAATAATTTTAGAAAAATCACTGATCCTCTCTTGTCTCTTTTTCTTCCCTAGATTTTGAATTCAAATGTTATGCTTTTAAGTTCCAGGAGGCATTATTTTCTATGTTATACTCAGATCTTATGTAATCATGATTTTAAAAGCAGTTTTTGCTGTTTTCCCTTAGCAATTTTGTGTACCATGAAAACTGTCAATTCTCTACCCAGATTTGGGAAAGAATTATTTTCTATTTTGTCTCTAAGGCATCGTTTCATTGTTGAAATCGTTTTAATGCAGAAATCCATGTAGAATATGAACATCAAGCGTATTATGGCGTAGGTCTACTGGTTCCCTCTAGTGGTCAGTAGAGTCATTGGCGGGAATTAGTCTGAATTCAATGGATGAGGACCTGGACCAGACACTGTCCTGAGAGGATCTCACTTTAATGTTAGTAGTGTCCCTGAGGAGAAAAACAGTTTTGAGTTCCCATATACATGTCAAAGTATTTTATCTTCACTCTTAGATGATGAAAGACTAGATACATAATTTCAGATTCAAAATGGAATACTCAGACCATTTGTCTTCTTCCATATACAGTTGTCAAATTGTCAAATAATAATAATCATTTTTGCATAGGAAGTGTTTTGGCATGAAATTTCCTTAATAAGCTCTAAATTTCTTTAAGATATTTTGAAGCTGTGATATACCTATGTATTTTAATTCTTAAAACATATATGTTACTTGTTTAGTTTGGTTTTCTTGCTGCTATGAAAGAAGCAATTTAAGGTGGGAAGTGTTTATTCTGGCTCACAGCTCAAAGGAGGTGAAGGCATGGAGATTGTCCCTTGAGGGATCTGGTCACATCACATCCTCAGAACAGCAAAGAAGAATGCTAATGCTTGGTTCCCTCTTTCCTTTTCACTCAGTTCTGGGATTTCCAGATAGGGAACTGTGACACCTAGTTGGGTATGTCCTCCTATCTCAGCTCACCTGAAATAGAAACCCCCTCACAAACCTGCCAAGAGATTTGCCTCCCAGGACAGTTCAGATCCTGTCATGCTGACAATCAATATTAGCCATTACACTTAGAAATATGTATGGCACAAACATTTTCTCATGGAAGCGAAGACTCCTTTACTATTTTGTAATGTATAAAACTATTCCTGGCCATTAGTGCTTCAAGGGCAGCACATCTATCTTCTATTTTTTTCCTGGAACCTTTTCTTTAGATATAACACTGGCCTTTCCTGAGTTCAAACTTCAGCTTTCTGGAAGCTTATTAGACAGACAGTAGAACTTCTGACAATGTTCTTCATGGTCTGTATATATATATATATATATATATATATATATATATATATATATATATTTTTACAGATTCCCTTTCTACTACCCGTTGTGTTATATTCTAGACAATTTCTTCACACTTACCCTCTAACCCACTTGGCTACTCTTGGCAGTGGCTTACTTGGCAAGTGCTCTACTTGCCTTGGCTATCCAGCCACTTTACTAGTTTGTGCCTATCTGCTCTTGTGTGGCGGCACATCCCTCGTTCATTCCTCAGAGCGATAAGGCTCTTTTCACGGTCTCCTAGTTTCCCCTTTTCTAGTCTAAGTCACTTTCTTGGAGTTTCTATCCATGTTTAATCTTGGAATGCTACTCTTCTCTGGATTTTAATGTCTACATACCCTATTTTCTGGCCTATTGGCCTGATCCAGTAAAACAAAGACTCAAGTCAGATGCCTTGCTCTTGTATGACAGTAATACAGATTTTAGGTACTGCCAGGCTTCCATTGTTCCTCAGAGATACACCTTTTTCAGGCCAGAAAGACTCCTTTTGTTTTCAACAGAACTTTATTTATTTATTTATTTATTTATTTATTTATTTATTGTTTTAAATAGACTATAAAAATATTTTAATTATTTGATTTTTAAATTTTCTGTGGAAGGTCAAGGCATATCCTTAACTTAGTATGTTGAGGTCATAAAGCTATTTTTGCCCAAGGTATTGACATTAGTCAGATTTTCTTCTAGAAATTTTAGAATTTTTCATAAGGTTAACACAATTCCCTTAGTCCTTTGAATAGACTATTTAATTTCACAAAATTATAAAAAAATTCCTTGTAAGTGTTTTTTTCACCTCAGCAAAGAAATGAAATTGTTCAATCTTGTGCAATACAACTTAAGATTGCCTTTATTTAGGTCCCTCATTTTTCTTTTACACCCATCTCTAGAGATTTACATTGCTCTGAAAAGTAGGATATATGACACCACTGTAGTTTCAAGACAGTCAGTTTGTAAACAAGAAATCACCTGAATTTTGCACATTAAGCATTAGAAAATGACATCACTTTATTTCTATTATTTCTAATGGTTTCTGAGACGATTGTTTTGGATTTACCAAGAGTAAACATAATATAATCTTAGCATTATAATTTTGTTAATCCCTTCATAACTGAAAACTGAAAACAAATGGCTAATTGTTTTACCTGAAGCAACAAAATTTACTGACTTAGGTCAGACTTCACTATTTTCCCATGGAAGATAACAGAGTAAATCCCCTCATCTTTGTAAGCATACATACATGTGCCATGGTTGTAGTATTCAATTGTTATTACAGTGCAAAAATTGCCACAGATGATACATAAATGAAAGAGCTGTTTGGTGGAAGGAAATTACAGTTCAGTGTTCTGATGTAGGCCTAGAGGTCAACCAACTTCAGAATCAGAGTATAACCAGTAAAGTAAGCTAGCCTAGTTTCAAAGCTAGCGCCGGGCGGTGGTGGTGCATGCCTTTAATCCCAGCACTTGGGAGGCAGAGACAGGCAGATTTCTGGGTTCCAGGCCAGCCTGGTCTACAGAGTGAGTTCCAGGACAGCCAGAACTACACAGAGAAACCCTGTCTCGAAAAAAACCAAACCAAACCAAACCAAACCAAACCAAACCAAACCAAAACAACAACAACAACAACAACAACAACAAAACCGAAGCTAGCCTGTGTGCACTGTATCATTTTTCTGAAACTTGACCAAAGTCTGACTTTTGGGCTACTTCATTTCAATAAAACCTCCACTAGAGGGCAACAAAACTCAACTTTATGGGAATATTTATTCTCAATTCCACTACTTTGTATTACAAAATTGGATGGTTGGTTTATCTTCAGGTACATATTTTATGGACATTTAAGTACTACTTTTAAAATATTTATTTACAAGTGTAGCCAGAAGACTACTGAAACAAGGATGATTTGGGCAATGCAAAAGTGCTAGGAACTGTACATCTACTGCCAGGAATAGAGTAGTTTTAGATCAACAATGGAAGTGTGTGCTACAGTATGTTGGAAGGCTGTTGTAGTCTAGATGTAGTTTGAGTGTTTACTAAAACACATTCATGTGTTGCAAGCTGGTCTCCATCTCCAGGGAAGATGGTGTGGAACCTTTCAGTAGGGGGCACTGTGAGAGGTCCTCTGGTTAACTGGACAAAGTACCTGAAGATGATCAGGGTATTCTTGTGAGAATCATGTTAAGCTTCATGGAGACTGCTGCAAACTTGAGCCTGGCCATATGCATACACTGGTTTCCAGTGTGAGATGAGATTTCTGCTGGCATGTGATATTCCTCCAGCTTTGTTTGTCATTAACTACATAGAGTCTTACAGACCTAAACTATTATATACATCTTCAAACCTGTATGTGTGTGAGACTCATAACTATACTTCAGATAGATGTGACTAGTATTCTAGGAAAAAGAAAATATTAACTTAGAGAGAACTGAACTTCATGGAGGGAAAGCTGTCAGAAACTAGGATTTCTGAAACACACACACACACCTCTTATATTCGTAAGAAATCTACCTGATCCATGTGGAGGCAGAGAAGCAAAACTAAGGCTCCCAGATCACAGAAAGCAAAGGCCCTGGTGTTGAACTGAATATTATATTCTCTTCCAAAGTTTTTCATTGTGGCCCTTCCTAATTCCTGGGTGGCACTGGTAGATAGCACTATTTGTCAGTCTTCTCATGGTACAGCCCATAAAACTTGAAGTTTGGTATTGCTAAAGCACTGAGAATTTTAAGAAGCAAGAATCTGGGCTTGAGTACTTCCCTAGTAAGATGATGGATTCAAAGTCCCATCAGTGAGACTTGGAGAAAAACAAGATAATAAACCATAGTTTTCATCTTGCCCAAGACAACAGCTGAAAACAAATTTATTATGGTAGGTGATAGCTCTGCAGGGAAGCAGGAGCTACAGAAGGAGGAAGGAACATGACCTGCACTCAGCTGTGATGAGACTTTGTGAGGTCAGTGGGAACTACCAGGAAAGTCTGTCCTTTCTTCCCATGCCTGTCCCCACTGTAAGAACAGTTAGCTGGGCAGACCAAAGGTTGAAGTCCACGTTCACTATTGACAATGAGATGCAAGGTCAATGCCATTGGTGTGCCTCAAGGCTGAGGAACCTAACGATGATATTCTAGCTTGGGTTACTGGGAACTGCCAGAAACTCTGCTTCTTCCCCATCACCTTGCCTGAAGAGCTGGGGAAAGGATAATTGCAGAGGTGCTACCAAGATGTCTGGATACATCATGGGCAGAAAGGCAGGTGATCAGTGTAGGCTATGGAGCCTGCAGCTGAAGCATGATACTCATAAGGACCTCCTTTGTGGCCAGCAAGAATCATCAGCATGAATTTCCACACTCCCCTCCTCCGCACACCTGCTGTGTAAAACTGGAACCAGGGACTGTGGCGGCATGGACAGAGGGCTGTACACTGTGGGTGCTGATCAGCAGAGGCTTTGGCAGTGGCTGCTGAAGTGCCTTGCAGGGCATTCTGAAGGGCTGACTTCTCATGCATACACGAGGAGCAGCATAGGAACTGAAAACCCCATTGCTGATCTGTGTTGTGCCAGAAACCCAACTCAACGATGATCTGCTTGGATTTCCCTGGGCACTGCACACTCACAAATCTGCTTTCACATGTGCAAACCACAACTGCACACTGCCCTCCCTTCCTCAGTATCGTGGACTTCATGAGACATCACATGGAGGGAAGGAATCCAAAACTATCCTGGAGGAAGAAACACTGTCTGGTGTAATCACACTCTAAAATCTACTGGACTTTTAATTTCACCTTGTCTTTTTATGTTAGTTTTAATTATTTAACTTCATCTGTACTTAAATATCACTTAAAGGCCTTGTTTTATTTTGTATATTAACTGGTAAGATTTTATGTTCATTGTGAGTTTCTATTGTTTACTCACTGCTAGTTTCCCTACGTCCAACTCATATCTTTTCCTCCTCAGTCTAACTTTATTTCCTTCTTTTTTTTCTTCTGAATAATAACTGTCCAAAGACGTAATAATTCCCAAGCTCTGTGGGTACTAGCCGACACTTCAAATTCTGTTGACACCGATTTCCCCTTTCCATTTATTTTAACTCCCTTAACATTTTTCTCAGTTACTGCAACACTAATCCTATCCTCACTCAACCTGCTTCTGTCCACTTCTACCCTTAGTTAACAATATCTCAGTACACAACACTACTCTCTTCCTGCATCCCTCTCATAGTTACTGAATGGAAAAACTATCAAACTGACTGCTACAATATCCACATAGTGTATCCATCTAACATGGCAGTTGGCTCTGCCCATAATGTACTAGTGTGAGAGTAGAGCAGGTGATCACATCCAGTTCCCTGAACACACAGACTGAAGGTCTAGCTTCTGCACTATGCTCCTAAACTGTACTGTATCTTGTCCCACTAGAACATTACAAATACTTCAAAGGAAAGAATAAAACTGATACCAAAATCAGACCAATTAAATAACTCTAGATGCACTACAAACCCCAAAACATAAATAAGAGACACATGAAAAAAATCAAGGAAGTATGATGCCTTTTAAAATACTAATTCCACAGCAGTGAATTCAATGAAGCAGATCAGATGAAATCCCATACAAAGAAGTCAAAGGGATAATTAGAAGACTGCTTACCAAAATCATAGAGGATACAAATAATTTCTTAAATTAATTCAAAAAGAATACAAATAAAGAGGTGAGTGAAATAAGGAAGCCAATATGGGCTATGAAAGAAGAATTCAAAAGAGAGAAGATAAAATTTTGGAAAAATAAAACTGAACTTTTAGAAATGCAAACATTATTAAGCCAATATGGTGGTTTCCATGAGTATGCTCCTTACAGTCTCAAATACTAGAATGTTTGGTCCCCAGTTGGTGTAACTGTCCGGGAAGGATAGCATGTCATGGGGGTAAATTTCAAAAGCCTATGACATTCCCAGTTAGCACTCTCTCTCTGAATTGTGTTTGTGGGTCAGATATAAACTCTCAGCTACTGCTCTAGCTCCAGGTTGGCCTGCCTGCCTGCCTGCTGCTGTGCTCCCACCATGCTCACCACAGACTCATCTGAAAACTGTTAGCCTCAATTAAATCTTATGTAAGTTGTCTCTGTCATGGTGTCTTTTTACAGAATATAAAAGTAACTAAGACAGCCACAAACCACCACCACCACCACCACCACCACCACCACCACCACCACCACCACCA
>NW_021604754.1:784282-909190 GCF_004785775.1 Grammomys surdaster | reverse complement strand
ACACACACACACACACACACACACACACACACACACACACACACAGAGAGAGAGAGAGAGAGAGAGAGAGAGAGAGAGAGAGAGAGAGAAAGGGAGAAAGAGAGAAAGGGAGAAAGGAAGAAAGGGAGAGAGAGGGAGAACATTCCATCTAAACACTATGCTTTTCTTAGTAGCCTATAGAAGTTAAAATTATCCTGCAGCAGATACAGACCAAGTTTTAGTAAATACAGGAAAACTGAAATAATTATATCTGACAGTGAACTAAAGCTAGAAATCAGCAGTAAAGAACCTATTAAATACACACGAACTTATGGATATTGAAAAAAACACTACTGGTTGATGAGACTGGTCATCAAATAAATCAAGTAGGAAAATGAGACTAGAACTATCTTAGGGTTTCTATTACTATGGTAAAACACCATGAACTAAAGCAACTTGGAGAGTAAAAGATTTATTTGGCTTACATATTCTGGGTCACAGTCTACTGAAGGAAGCCAATGCAGAAACTTGAGGCAGGAACTTTGTGGTAGGAACTAAAGCAGAAGTCATGAAGGAACATTGCCCACAGGTTTCCTCCTAGGTCTTTCTCCTATAACTCAGGACTAGTGACCTAGGAGTGACACTAGCCAATGTGTGCTAGGCCCTCCCACATGAATCACTAATCACAAAAGTGCACCAAAGGCTTGCGAACAGGTCGGTCTACTGGAGGCAATTCCTTAACTGTTGTTCCCTCTTCCCAGATGACTATAGCTTGTGTCACTGTGATTAAAAACTAACCAATATATCATACCAAAACCTATGGGATGCAATAAAAGCATTTCTAAGAAGAAAGTTTTATAGCGGCAAAAATGCCTACAGTAAAACATTCAAAGTCATATCAAATACTCAACTTAATGATACACCTTTAGGCCTTATAAAAACAAGAACAAATCAAATAGATAGAAATTGATAGATGTAAAGAAATAATTAAGAATATGGGAGAAATTAGTAAAATGGGAACAAGGAACACAAACTCAAACAAAGGGTTCTTTGAAGCCTTAGTCAAAGCAAGTATGTAGATGACACAAATTAATAAAATTATAGATGAAAATGGTAGCATTACTACAGATATCAACCAAATTCATAAAATTATTAAGATATACCTTAAAAACCTGTATTACTCTATACTGAAAAAGTAAAAGAAACAGATGAATTCCTAGATGAAATTGATACATCAAAATTATCAAGATGAGAATACAAATCACATCAAATGCAAGTGAGGATACAGACAAAGATAACTCAAACATACTATACTTCTGCTGGGATTTTAAACTAATCACTGTGAAGGCCAGTACACAGGTCTCTCAAAACAACCAAAAATCTATCACATGACCAAATTAACCCACACCTGAGTATAGCCAATGAACCATAAAGTCTTATCACAGATACTTGCACAGGGTATTTTATTGCTGCTCTCTTCACAGGAACTAACAAATGGAGCTAGTATAGATGTCTATCAACAGATGACCTTTAAAGGAAAGTTATATTACAGATAAAAATGCCTTTTTTCAGCAGAAAAACAAAAATGAAAACATATATTTACAGAAAAGTCATTAGAACTCATGGACATGGTTTTGAGTGAAATAAAGCAGAATCAGATAAACACTGTGTATTTTCTTTCATACAAAGACTTTAGTGTGTGTGTGTGTATGTGTGTACGTGTTGTGTGCATTAGAGTAGGACTATATGTGTGTGTGTGTATGTGTGTGTGTGTTGTGTGCATTATAGAGTAGGACTATGGAAGACGAAGACAAAATCTTAACAGAGGCTGATAGCAGAAAGTTTTATGCAGGACAGCAGCTTAGAGACTACTGAGGGAAGAGGAGCAGCGAGCTGTGGGGAAGAGTGATGGGGGAGGACCACACGCAATGATACATATGTATGAAAATGCCACAATGAAAGCAATCACTTTGTAGGCTAAGTCAAAAGCTTCACCAATAAATAAAATACAGTGGTCAAAAAAAAAAACCTATCTGGAAATAGTAAATAAATGCAGTAGTTACAACCAAATCTGGAAATAGTACAATAACAGAAATGTGACCTAGAATATGTAAAGTTGCCTATTTGGTTTCTTATATTTCTTTTTCCTAAACTTGAACAACATGTGTTTTTTTGAAAGGGACATCAGAGTAAGACAGAACCAGATGTTAAGAGGATTTTCAGCGTTCTGATACATCTATCATTTGTTTTTCCTAAAGGGAGAATGGCTTAGGTAAGCACCCCAGGTTTGAGTTGATAACTAGTAAAGATTATAAGTAGTAGGAGTAATCCTGAAATCCAACTCTGAGTCATCTCAATACCCCATTTCCTTAAAATGATTTGTCTTTCTTCCAAGAAAACTATTAACTATGTATGTTAGAAGAAACTGTTTTTTGGAAGACTAGTACAAATACTTATAGGAAATATATATAGTAAAAATTTCTAGAACCTCTAAGAGACAGAATCAAGTGGATAAAACCCTAAGCACACAACAAATAGTCTTTTAAAAAATCAGAAATAAACTTTAGAATAATTTTGATTGATATTTTAGTGTGTGTGTATGTGTGTGTGTGTGTGTGTGTGCACGCGCGCGCGTGCGCACATGTGTTCACATGCATGTGTAAAATACAGACGTATTGTTTTTCAGGAACCATCCACCTTGTGAGACATGTATTTTCTGACTGAAATTTGAGGCCCCAAGTTTGCTAAGATGGCAGCCACTGAGTCCCAGGCAACTGTCTGTCTCCACTTCTTTGTGCTGGGATTCAGTCCCAGGCTACCATACCTAGCACTTATCAAGAGTGCTGGAGATTTAATTCACATCTCTGTACTTTAAGCAGCAAGCACTTACCAACTAAGCTACCTTCCCAGAGCACTAATTACTATGTTTAAGAAAAAAGTAGCCAGAGGCAAATGGATCTCTGAGTTTGAGTCCAGCCTAGTCTACAGAGTGAGTTCCAGGAAAACCAGGGTTGCATAGTAAAACCCTGTCTGAACCGCCCCCCGACCCCCTACCAAAAAAAAAAAAAGAAAGAAAGAAATAAAAGAGAGAAAGTAACATTTTTCTTTTGCTTGTTTGTTTTTCGTTCTTTGTGGGGTTTTGTAGTTGTTGCTCTTACTTTTGTTTGGTTTTTGAAAGAGAGAGGGAGAAGGGCAGGGAGGACTGAAGAATGGAGAGAGGGAAGAGAGAAGGGAGAGAGAGAATGCAAATAACAAAGTTGTGTGAGTAGGGAAGTGGGTAGGATTTAGGGAGGAGTTAGGGAAAGAGAAAACATGATCAAATATAGTGTTTGATAAATTTTTCAATAAAAGAAAAAACCTAAAAGAAAAAATTTAATTAGAGAAATGAACATTTAGTAATAAAAAAGTACTCAGAGATTATAAAACTAAAAAATATAAGAAGTTAATAGATAAACTTAATAGCAGATGCACAGATTTAGCACAGATTTAGTGATAAGGAAAATATAGCAAGAGAGAAAATCCACTGTAAAGTGTGGAAGAGAAAAAAAGCTGTATCACAAGGGAAAGAGTGTTAGTAAACATATAGGATATGGAGTGATGGTCTAAATCCCGATCATAGTGAGGAGAACGAGATAAAGACAGAATCTTACTGACTGAAAAATTTCCAAAACTAGTAAAAGACTTAGAGAAGTCTACAATTCGTAAGTGACAGATGAGCTTCTCTGTACTGTTCAAAACCACTTCTTTTAAGGAGGATATTTTTTCTCTCCTGGAGAAGGAGTGTGGGAAGGATGGGAAAATAGTATCTTGTGGCAAGAACCTTCCCTTCTACAGAATCTGGTTCCAAGGACCTAGGGTTAGGAATGAAACCTTAAAAGATTGACGACAAGATGAACAGCTGGCTTTTCAATAGAAATCAGGAGAGGCCAGGAAGCAAGAAATAGTTTTAAGAAAGTTACAGTTAACCTAGGTGTGGAATAAGGAGCCTCAGGTTTATAAAATATATTAAGTATGCATAGTGCTGGTGAGATGTCTCTGTGCATAAAAGCACCTGCTGCTGTGTGATGTAAGAACACAAGTAAGGGTGTAAAGAGACAACTTGAGACACGAAGTCATTCTCTGACCTCCACACAGATGCTGTCATATGTACCCAAGCAGAGATAACATATACAAACACAATAATAAATAAAGTTTAAAAAGAATGCCCACAAAATTAGCATAGGAACTATTGTTTTTAGGGTCTCAAGTTTAGGTTGTTGTTTTTTAAACCTTTGACCTTGCAATGAAGATGCAAAAGCAAGATTAATTGTATTGTACTTCAGGTCTAACAATGACAGAGGCATGCACTAAAAATGAATCTTTCTTATTCTGAATATGTACTCTTATTTTCTCAAATCAGAAACTTCTGTATTTGAAATGTTGCCTGTAAGTACTGAAAAAAGGAAACCTATGCACAAGTTTTAGAAAGGCAAAAGTGCATTTTCAGTTGCTGTAATTACAGGTTTAGATATGCAAGGAAACATATCAATAATTTCTAGAGGTAATGAGGTCAGCTGCAGAACCGATTTTGTGTCTTCTAGAATATGTGTTAGTGTGCTTGTATGTACACACAAAGCATTGTATGTGTATGTAATGTCTTGTGCACAATCTGATACATAACTAGGCAATACAGTAAAATGGAATTTCTTATTGCTATTATTTTTTTAAAAAGCAGATTAAATATGGTAAGATTGGGAAAAAATTAAGAAAATGCAAAGAAAACTATAACTATGTATAGAATAGCTAGCTACTTTAAAAAAGGTCAATAGAACTGGGTTTGAGGTGCACAGCTGTAATCCCTGCTCAAAAAAACCCACAGAAAATTAAAACAACAAAGAATAAAAACACAGTATCTTCAAAGGATTAAAAATAAGAATAGCTGCCTTTTCAAAAGAAAGAACAGAGGGTCCAAGAACAGAAAGTCTTAACAAGTATTAAAGTAACTTACAAATCCAAGGTCCTTCTTCATTTGTTATTGTTACTCACATATATCCATGTATATATAAACACACATATTTCTAAAAGGAAAATGATTCCTGATTGACACAAATTACAAGGCAGAATGAAGAATACCAAAGAAGATAATTGTGTGGGGAAATTAAAAGTTAACAGTACAACTGCTAGGACACTCAAATAATAATAATGAATTGTGATTGTCCAATAAATATAAATTTAAATACATGACAATATATACAAAAGACCAATTAAAACATTCTAAGATTCCTACACTACTCATGAATTGATAAAAGCACTAATATATAGTATACTTTAATAAGAAAGAATTGGTGTTGTAAATTCTAGGGTAGCCACTCAAAGAACAAATAACTGACAAGATAGGGGGTGGAATGATAACAATAAAAACCTGGATTCTCAATCAGAATTAGAAAAAATGCAGTTACTAAATGATAGATACATCAGATAATGATAATGGACTAAGTATTTGAATGAAAAATAAATATCATCAATTAATCTCTACTTAAAAGGAAAACTATCATTCTTATCTTAAGTGAAAGCAAATAAAAGTTGAGCCTTAGCAACAATACGTGCACATAAGTTATGTATACATTGGCAAGGATGTAAAGTGGATGTTCTTTTAGAGAGCTTAACATACAAACTGGTAAAGAGTTTTTTCTTTTTCTGAGGATTCTTTATCCATTTTAAATGTATTAACTTTTAAAGTATCTACTTCTGCAAGTCTTTCACAGTATTAATATGCACATTCTTGTTAGGGTAACATCTGGGCCCTGCTCTCTATCAAAGAATAGTTCAAAACAGAAAACACCTTCAGGATGTGATGCTTTTATATATGAGCAAAGCTAGAAATATAGATAAAATTACATAGTTAGAAAAACATAAAATGGACACTCAAACCTTAGAAATCTGTCTCATTAGATATGATGTATGATACAAGAATGTCAAATTATACACAACTTAATGCTTTCAACATGGCAATGTTTAATAAGGACAATGTACTTGCAATACAAACAGTTTTCAAATAAAGATAAAGTTATTAAGTATTGACAGAAAGATCCTATACTTTTTTTGAGTGAGCAGAATATTGTATATGTATACATTTGCATATAAATACATTTCTGATTTTTGAAATGATTGTTGATCGTCATTAAACTGTTTAGCTACTATCTCTGAAAGAACAGAACACATTTCTTTAGTCATGGAGCACTCGTGCTGACTTCACAAACCTATTTGTTATTTAAATATTTACAACAAAATGTGCAAAATATTTATACACAAGTTTAAAAAGAAACATTAGAAAGTAAATGGTCATTTCCAGTAATGTTTTTTTAAGTTAGCAATTTTAAAACTGCTTCTGGAAGAATCCTGTCATTCCTTCTGTCTGCGTTATCAATAGCAAGCTATGCCAGACTTTGATTTAAGGTAGAAGCATGTTCTCACTGCAAGCCAATATTATAGTCTATGAAGCTGCTCCAATGACATTTCTAACTGAATTTATACTCTGAGAAAGAAGGTAAAAATTTCCTAGGGTTTCTTCTTCTTTTTTTTTTAAGAGTAGGCAATAATATTCAACAAGTTAATAAACACACAATGATTACGTCAAAACCTTGAACACTGGTTAATGTGTCCTTATTTATCAATGGTAATAAAACATCTACTGATGCCACCTAAGTTTGTAAAACTATTATCTCCTGGCTTAGAAATCCGAATTGTCAGAAAAATACCTTCTAAATATAAGTATACCACACATATAAATATATATGTATGTATGCATATATATTTCATATGTAAAGATATATTATCAATGATAAATTATATAAAAAATTATATACTAAATCATATAGTACACATTATAAATATATATGTACATATGAAATATAGATAAATATGTATGCATATAAATAAAAATACATATGTATATATCATACATACAAATATATACTATATGCATACACATATACATGAAATATATACATATATGTATTTCATATATATAAAATACACACACACACACACACACACAAACAAACAAATACGAAAATATTTCATCAAATTAGGGGGAAATCTTACAAATTCCACAAACAAAAAACATTAAGTTACAACATGCTTTTACAAGAGTTATAACTACTTTAACAATAAAAATGTCAGTTCTAGTTATCACTGATTTATAAGCATTACTTAGATGATGTATTTAAAAGCAATTAATACAGTGCTTGAAAGGCAGCAAATGTTAAGATGAATGTTTCCTTTAAAAACAACATGTCTGATAAGGTGGCTCAGTGGTAAAAGGGCCTGGCTGTGCAGGCTTATGGGACCCAGGAAATGAAAAAGTATTTGCACAGGAACTATGAGCAGATAGAAAAATGCCTACAGAGTGGGAGAAAATCTTTATCTGCTAAGCGTTTAAATCAACAATATTTAAGAAAAACGTAATTGTGGTTTCTTAGAGTATTAATTTTAAAAATTACTTTTAAGTTGTTAATTCTTTGCCATTAATCCCAAAGAAAGAAAGGAAAAAAAATAGAGAAAGTAATTAAAGAGTGAAGTAGATTTCTTTGCACCAACATGGAAATCTTATGAAATGTTAAATTTATATTTTTGAAAAAAATCTATGAAAGAAATTTACACAGAAAATAAAATACAGAGTAGATACTAAAATAGACATAACTATAAAAAATTAAAATTAGAAGATATTAATTTCTCCTTGTAGACATGGCAGGTTAAATAATTTGTACCAAGCTATGAAGGCACCTAAAGCAGCTGTACTAAAAAAAATAAAATTTATCAAAAGCAAAGATAGCAAGAAATCACTGAACAGAAATCCAGAGAGCAAATACCAGAGATAACATTTATAATTGCTTTTGCTTGAGGACCCTTTCCAATTCACAGAAGTCAATAGGAAAATGGCTCTGAATATCAGAATTAAGTCAACAGTCCAGGGATATACCCAGTAAAGGGCCTGATAAATCATACGTAAGACAAATTAAGCTGGCACTCAAGGGATGGTATCTTCTAGGTTGAAAAAGATATCTTCATGTCGTATCTCCAAAATGGCCCAGGGACATTCAAAATCTAAATTTAAGATGCCATGATTCTAGAACTAATAATGTCCCAGCCACCTTTTAGAACAAGCACATTTTAACTGACATATGATTGAATGCCTCATATTACTCCTGCAGTAAGTTTTAAAATCTAAAGACTGGCAACCTTGGTCATTAGAAGAGGAATGAGAAATGTTACCAGCAGGAAAAGGCTCACAAAGCTCATACAATGGTACTGATCTATCTAGGTGGCATATTTACCACATTAAACAGTTTTGACTTGAGAGTTTGAAATATTTTCAGGGAATAATAAATTATAAAAAGTAGCACTGCAGTTTTAAAAGGAAACCAGAAAAGTAAATGAAATTAACTCTCCATTGTAGTAATGGATTGAAGGTAAATATGATTTGGTGAACTAACGTAATGTGTATATGTGCATGAACATGGATAAGCCTGTACCAATAATAAGCATGTGGCAATGATACACTCTTTCCTTCCACCATCACGTGGAGCACAGTCATTAGGTTTGCAGAGCAAGCACTTCTACCTGTTCAGACATTTTATCAGCTCCAGATTTGAACACTTATTTACTTACATAAAAATTCAGAAGCAGAACAAGCAGCAAAACTATTGGAGCAGTTAAGAACTATACTATAGCTGGACATCGTGACACAAACCTTTAATACCAGCATTACAGAGGCACTATGACACTGAGGCTAGTAGCCTCACCTACACAGCAAGATCCAGCCAGCCAAGGCTATATAACAAAACCCTGTCTCAAGAAAACCCTGAATATTAAACATTTACCTTTAAGTGATAAAATTTTCAGTTTTTAGATAAAAAGGAAAGGCTCACTATAAAAAGGCTAAGTTATATTTGTTTTGATTTTTAGCTTCTTTGTAAAAGAACTGTTGGAAAACTTTCTCCCATATCAATTGAACAGGTAAGTGAAGAACTCCATCACAACTCAGGGCAACAAACATGTAGAGGATGCCGACTTTGGAAACAGAATAGAATTCATAGATGTACAAGACAAGGAAAACTGTGAGCAGGATAGTCTAGGTTCCTGGGTGCCTTCTCTTGGCAGCTAGAATATATCTGAAAGCAGAAAGAGTCCCAGCAGACAATGAAGGTAGAACACTTAAGTTCATGTTACCCACGAGAGTTCCACTCACTGCATACCAACAACTCGATTTGAACTTTATCTCCTAATAAGCAGGTAGGTTAAATATAGCTATGGGTAAGTCAGTGCTACCCAAAGGAAGCATCCAAGGCTCTTTTCTACACTTAGGCAGGCAGGGGTGGAGAAAGATGCAATGCTGGCAGCAATGCTCTTACGACCCATGTCCCCAGGCTTGGCATCAAAATGCTTTAAATTCTGCTTTTGAAGTCACCAAAGAACTTTGTAGAAATTTTATATGTAATTTTGCCCTTTCGATATCTAAGCCAATACATTTTGTTTTATTATATTAGCTATTTTTACCATACCAGGGCGTTAGTTTCTGTTGAGGTTTGGTTTTTTGCTTGCATCCATAATGCTAAATACCAGCCCCCAAGCCTAGTTGCTCCCAGGGAGAGTCTACCTGTACCCAAAAAACATACCCAAGTGAAACTATGTAATCTTGCTCAGGTTATCCCTGATTAGTGAATAAAGATGCCTATAGTCAGTAGCTGGGCAGAAGACAGGGTTCTCAGGTTCCTGTGCTTGAGGTCTGAGGAGACCATGAGGAGGAGATAAAGGAGGAGAACAGAGGCAGAACGCAGGGAAAGTGAGTTATGAATACGTGGTAATGAGGGCTGTTCCATTACAGTGAAGAGCAGCCCAAAAGGAACACAGCAAGTTATAATTCAGGCTTATTGATGGGGAAGTAGATTCTAATAGCAGAGAGTGCAGATGTCTGCCTAGCTCTAACGTTGATTAAGGCTTATTATAATAATAAAACTTGTGTATCTTTTATCTGGGAACTGAATGATCAAAGGCAGGGATCTTCCAACTGAGATTAAATATTTTCTACAACAAGTTTCTTTTCTATTGCAGTGGTAAAATAAATGACTAAGGTAACTAACATAGAAGGAAGGGTTTAATTGGCTTATGGTTCCAAAGGGATGAAAGTTTGGCATGGCAAGGAAGGATGGCAATAAGCAGCTGGCATGGAGACTAGAGCTGAAGCTGAGGTCTCAGATTTTTGACCTGCCCAAAGCAGAGAGGGCTAACGGAACGGTACCAGACTTTAAACATTCAATGCCCACTCTTAACTTCCTCTACCAAAGTTATACCTCTCAAGCCTCCACAAGCAATGCCACCAACTGGAAACCAAATACTCAAATGCTCAAAACTATGGTGGCATTTATGATTCAAACAAACACACCTACAATACAAAGAGTCATGATTCTTTTAAAAAATATAAAATATTCATAGAATGGAATATCAAGTAACAAATAACTGACTTATACAACATAGAAATTGTAATATTCATTAACTTTGTGAAAGAAATTAGACACACAAAATATCATACAATTCTATTTATATAACATTTATAGAATAAATGATTATAGGTGTACAAAACAGTAGCAAATGACACATTAGCTACTAAAATAAGGGAATTTACAGGAAAGGGTACAAATAAATCTTATGGAAAAATTGAAATGTTTTGATTTAGAGTGTGGATAACACAAATATATACTGCTCAACCGGTCAGTTACACACTAAAATGTAAATAATTTACTGGATGTAGATTTTACATAAATTAAAAAAAAATACTACATAAATTCCATGGTACCATTCCAAAAAGATTTCTACCAAATAAAAGTGTATGAAATTCAACATTTACTCTTAACTTCTATGCTTTCTATTTATTTTTAGCAAAACCAACCATGTGAATTGGTTCAAATCATTCTTTTTTATTATAAAATTCTACAGACTCCTACAATCTTCTAACAAACAAGTCAATTCCTTATTTTCTTCAGGCCCCCACTCCATTTTATATATAAACTAAGACGCTGTATTTTGAGATGTCTTCATAGGATGTAGATGCATCCAAGACATTTCAGACATCAGAGCAGACAGTTCAGTCTTTAGCTCACAGCCCGACCATAAGGCTTTGCTGTTTCTTTTATTCATGACAGAAGACTACAGATTTCATTTTAGTTTAAAGGAAATCTTTCTAGAAAACTAGCAGTTGGGTGATCATTTAGCTTTAACAAAATTAGTCAGTTATAAGCTTTATGTATAACTCTTCCATTGTTTTAAGAAGTATTTTTTAATTTATTTTATGTATATGAGTACAACGTAGATGTCTTCAGACACACCGTAAGAGGGCACTGGATCCCATTACAGATGGTTGTGAGCCACCATGAGGTTGCTGGGAATTGAACTCAGGACCTCTTGAAGAGCAGACAGTGCTCTTATCCTCTGAGCCATCTCTCCAGAGAATGTCATCAGACTGAAAATAAAGTCATCTAAATGTTTGTTTTTAATCTGTGACATGTGAATAATTCTTTGTTTCATTTGTCTCTGTTATATTTTGTAGATGTTACATACAAAAACTACAACTTCTGATATTCAAATAGGTTTCATTTTTTTCCCATTGTTAATGATTTGCCTATCCAGTTCCCTCCATATCTCACTGTATTCTCTTGTGTTCTGGGACTGTTTTCCTTTTTCATGACACTTGTCATTTCAGGTCTATCCCACATATCCGAAAGATAACATCTAGTTCTTAAAGAGGTAGACTAGAAGAGCCCAAGTCACTGGCTGGATTGTCATCTCCTTTATTATGCTTATAAGCTAGGCAGTAATGGACAAAGCTGTCACCACTTTCGGTTGGTACAATCTTACTGTAAGTGGTACAGGCTTGACCTTGAACCCATAATCTCCCTACTTCAAAGTTCTGCAAGTTAAGACTAACAGGTATGTACTGCTATGTCCTGGCTACTACCTATAATGTCTTGTGAAAGTACTGAAAGTGAAAAAGCAAAAACACTGAAGAACACATAGCAAACTCAGTGTTCCACTGAATCCAAAGAGGCAAATCTTATTTAGGCCACTTCCAAAGGTACAAATCTAAATGACAGCACCCATAAATTTGATTCAACTACATGTCTTAATCATTTGTTTCAATTTCAAGGTACAACCAGATCGAAAATTTACACGTGAGAGCTATATTCTAAAGAAATTAAAAATATTCCTATGAAGTGATGTGCTAAATATTTGCAGAGAGTTTTAATATCTACTCTTTTAATCTTTAATTTTTTATTACTTTTATTTTTTTATACTCCAGTTATTATCCACTCCCAGTCTGCCCTCCCACAGTTCCTCATCCCATTTCTCCTGCCAGTCTCCAAGAGAATGTCCCCACCCACCACCTGGATTATCTATAAGGCTTGACCTTTTTAACACTAGATCAGGGTTTCTTTACATTAATACTGTTTACATTTTGGAGCTAGAAATCCTTTGTGTGAAGGGGATATCCTATGAATTGTAGGATATTTTTGCTGGGCATCCCTGACCTCTAGCTACTAAATGCTAACAATATCTTTGAGATATAACAATAAAAAGTATCTCTAGAGATTGCCAAGGCTATATGGAAAGCAAACCAGGTCTTGCTTGAGAAGCACTCCAAAGAGATAAAAATCATTTTTTTTTAATTTTAGTAAATATCTAGAAATACCATGTAAGTACTTTCCAAGGCTGCTACTTTCATCTCAGATGTAGTAAACTAAATTAGGGAGAAAATTTCAGAGTTCAGCTAATTGTTACAACATTTGAGGCAATGGATAGTAACTATTTGGAATAATAGTTTAGCAATGATTCCATTAATACTAAGCATTTACTTTATGTGTACTAATTCCTACTTTCTGCATGTTTATGATTAGCTGAAACAAAAGGAGAGATTTAGTAGGAAGACTGACTAGAAAATAAAGCCAGGCAAGAAGTCAACGAAAAATTTTTCAGCAATCTATTTTTACTATTAGTGACTTTTCAACATATATGTGGTTCATTTACTGTTTGTATATAGTACTATCACATATATACAAAAACCTGACCAACTGTTAAAGTTGTAGGAAAAGGGAAATACTTCTATGCATTTTCTTAGTATTTGTATAAGTAAAACTTAATTATCTTAAGAAATATTTAGTCATTGTTTTTAGTTATGTGTATACATATTGTATGTGGTGGTGTGGATATGAGTACAAGTGTGTAAAACATCCAGAAAAGAGTGTTGGATTCCCTGGAACTAACAATCCAGGTTGCTGTGAGTTGTCGGTTCTGGGAACTGATTTTGAGTCATCCATATCAGCAGTACATACATCTGTTAATTGGCAAACCACCTTGACCCAAATTCTTACCTAATACATGTAGAGAACAACCTGAGCTACTTTACGACTGTACTATCACTCAACAACCATGTTCTTGTGAGACTGTGATTCACAGAAAATACGTTTACAGTTCCGTTTCTTTGTGATTTCAAATTTACCAGAAGTTTACCCTCATGTTATCTTCTTTTGATAATCATATACAATGAAACTCTGACTTTATGACGTATTTTCATTCACTATTTGACCAAGCAAACAATGTTATTGATCTTTAAACATTCATTTTATCAAATGTATAGCAGGTTGATAGAGTAATTTAAACAGAGAGGCTCTTACCTACAAGCAACATTTGGATCCACATTTCGTGAAAGTAGTAACTCTACACACTTCAAGACTTGCTCCTCTGAGCCACGAGCAGAACAAGCAGTTATCAAAATGGTTAACTTGTCTATATGAGTGGAAAAGCAAAGAAATCCCCACACGTTAGAAGTGCCTCTAATTGCCTTCTTCACCATCCTAAGCATGTACTGCACTCTAAAATTCTCTACCTCTTCCCATCTCCGTACACACCTCACTGTCTTGGCAAAGGGTCTTTTGCACCTCTAAATTGTATGCTCAATTCATATGATAACTTTGTTCACCTATTGGCATTTCTTCAAGAGAATAGAAAGTGGTTCAGCACAATGAATTTGGATATCCACATCACATGCATGTGAAGTTTTCATAGATAAAAGTTTGCCTTGCTGAACTTCTGATTGGGAAATATAGTCTCTGGTATGTATATGTATGTGTATGTGTATGTGTATGTGTATGTGTATGTGTATGTATACATATACATAGTCTCTGGTAAATGATATAGTCTCTGGTTTTACTTCACTTCTAACAATCCTGAAAGGTGTTTGTAAACTGTACTGATGCAGAGGTAAAAAGACAACTCCTAGAAATTGGTTCTCTCCTTTCACCATGTAGGTTCCAGAGATTTAACTCACATAAGCAGGCTTGGCTTGACAACAAGTGCTTTTACCTACTGAACCATCTCTCTGGTCCCTCCACCCTTTGGTGTGTTCTTTTTTGTTAGTTTGGTTTTGGGTTTGTTTGTTTGTTTTTGGTCATTTTTATTCTGTAAATTAGTCCTGTTTTCTAAAAATGGAGGAAATTAGGATTGACTAATTAAAGACAAAACAAAACAAGCCAACCAAACAAAAACAAAATATACCAACTTTTCAAGTATTAGGAATATAAAATAGGATACCACAGTCATGTTTTCACTAGTGGCTCAATACAGATAAACCATAATTATTCTAGACCCAGTTTTATCACTGACAGCATAACTACCATGATGCCTTAATATTTTGCGAGAACCAATTTATAGCCATGAAACTAATAACAGGCCTCACTACCCAATGGGACTCTTGTAGAAAATACAACATGCCTTATAAACACAAGTGCTTCTCTGATTTTAAATAGAAAATGGAAACCATGACTTTTTGAGCAGAATATTTTATGTATTTTCAAAACTATCCTTCTTTAATATAGTTTTCATTAAGGGCTATTTTCAATCCTAAGCATGCAACTAAGGGAGGAATGTCTGTAAAACATGTAGAACATTATTGTAATAGCTTTATAAGTACTTCATGTAAATTACAAATGTGAAAATTCATTCTGAAACAAAATGAATATTTATACCTCAAAGGTAAAATGAATTCAAATATATATTAGAAGCATCTTAATGAGGTGTCATCACTGCTTCAATGTAATAAACTGGATTTACATATATACCTTTGCTTTTTACAATGGACTCACAGTACTAAGTAGAAGTTGTTGAATAAAAAAGCAGAGATTTATTATAAACCATCTATGAAAAAACTTTAATGTAATTGTTTTCAAGTATACAAAGCAAAAGTTTCAAATAGTTTTTCACAAAATTACTGGCTTTTTGATATTGCTTTCAGTGATCTTTCCTTAAAAAAAAAACCCATCTAGCATATTATTTAAAGTACACATTAATATAACATGTTATAAAGATAACAAAATATAGAGGTTACAAATCTATTTTCTTGGAGTGGTAGTTTAAACATGTATATTTAAATTTGAGTTTTCATATCTCTATATAAAAGATTTTTGCTTCAAGTACTTTAATTATTCACTTAGCACAACTGTTGTTTAGAAATCAAAGAATCACAGTAAACTGTCAGTTAAATTTTCTCAAACATTTTACTTACCCTTATCAAAGCTTGCATTAGCACCTCTGTCCAAAAGGAACCGAACCAGCTCTACATTGGCCACACTAGCAGCATACATAAGAGGGGTCCATCCATAGCAGAAGCTGGAATCTACATTAATGCCTGTTGATGTAGAGAACATTTGTTTAAAGAAGTGTATCTTTTAATTCCGTGTGTATATACATATAATTATATTATGTATCATTTTAAATACACACATATACATGAATGTTTGTCTGCATGAATGTGTATGTACCACTGGTGTGCAGAGAGGCAAGAGGCTATAAGAACTCCAGAAACTGTAATGGAGTTACAGATGGTTCTCAGCTACCATCTAGGTGTCTCAGAAAGGTTTCTTCATAAGAAAGCTTTCAAAGACTACAGGTATTAGTATTTGTAAAATTTGTTACCTTCAGTTTCATGGTGGCACTACATTCAATGAGACTCAGTACGATCAATATTTACCACATAATAAATACAGCATCTGTAATATAAGAATTTTCTATGGTTTCTTTCTCTAATGGTGGTGTTGGGGAAGATTCTGTGGAGGTTATATGTCTTTTACGTGACAATATTATTCCTGGAAAATATCATACATCTCTATGGTTTTAAATGCCACATGTGCCTCCAAGACATCCTTAACTTCTTAGCAGCATGAAATTTTACCCATGGATAGCTGATAAAGCATGGAACTGAAAGTTAGCTTAGAACATAAGGCTATGTTGAGAAACGCAGATTTCACTTTGTAATCCAAGGTTCAAAATTACCGTGTATCTATATTATGAACTCAAAATACTACTGTTGACAATGAAACAGAAGCCAAGAGAACCAATAATAGAAAGCTAGGACTATATAATACAAAAATAAAACCAAGAACACTGAAAAGAGAGGAATTGGAAGGAAAACAAAAAGAAATTCAAAAACAGTATCACTGTTAATTTAAAATTACTTTGTGGTATGGTTACACATCACAAGCAGAAAATTACCATCAAATTTTACTTTAGAAAATGAATTAAGAAGCAATGAGCTAGAATAAGGAGAGGTATGAAATGTCAGGGCTTGAATACAAAATAAAGTTTAAATTAGTAGCTATTTAGATGGGACAGGGCAGGAGCGAGGGATAAAAACTTATGCTCTTTCATAGGATCTATCTGGTTCAATTTCCAGCACCCATATGGCAGCTCACAACCACCTTTAATGCCAGTTCTATGATATGTGATGCCTTTTTCTGGCCTCTGTGGTACTACATGCATATGCTACACAGACATGCAAACAGATAAAAATATCCACACACATTATAGATATAGATGCAGATACAGATATAAATATATAGACATAACATTTAGAATGTGACAGAGACAGGTAGTAACTGCCAAGAAAAGACAATAAAAATCTTCAAACCATTAATACTACAAATCTTTTGAATTATTTGGAATTTCCTCAAAAATACTGGCCTAGCAATATAAGACAAACAAACAGAAAACATGTTGGGCTAACCTAGGATTAAGAAGCACAGAATCTGCGTTACAAGGACAAAGATCCAATAAGAGAATGAACCCAAACCTATTAAATTCATATAAACCACTTCCTTTAACGATATTAGGAGTAAAGTGGTAATTTCTCATTGACACTTGCAGACCAAAGAGGTTGGAGGGATGGCTCAGTAAGTTAAGTGGGCTGACTCTTTTTCTAGAATATCTGAGTTTAATTCTCAGCTCCCAAATGGTGATTCATAACTGCAGCTGCTGACATATTGACAGGCAAAGCATCTATACACATAAAACTAAAAGTTAATAAAAATACTGGCTGATTTCAGGAAAGAAAAGAGGATGCTTTTCTGTTTCAAAGAAAATGTACAGTTAACATCATTGGTTTTAATGTTTTATTGTTTATAGATTTTCATGGTCTCTGGCTACAGCATTCTCCTTAGAAAGATAAAAGTCAAGTCACTGAGGAAATGCTCTGAAGGGCTGACTTTTTTCTTGTTGAAGCACTAAGACACTGAAGACTATACAAGTAAATTTCCAACGGTCTTAGTTAAACTCTATGATGTATATTGTAATTACTGGGGAAATGTTTGAGCTAAATTATATGCTTGAGCTTCTGTTTGTCTTTTCTAACAATTTTTTCCTAAGTCGATGTGATAATCAGAAAATGAGTTTCGAGTAACAATCATATTTTATTATTGTTTTTTTCCTTGGGCTGTTGCTAGCAAAACTGTGATAAAAGATAGAAATACAATGTATGACAAAAGAGAAATAAATGTTGAATTCTAGTATAAAAATTCTCACTGATCATCACCTCTAATACTTATTTTGTGGAAGCAAAAGTAAAAGACCTTTCTCCTTATACCTATACATTTATTTTTGGCTTTTAAAAATAAGTTTTAAAATGAATTGTAATTAAAGACAAATTTCAAATGGTTGACCACTTACTCAGCAGTTGGCTCTTCACAAGAGGCTGAAACCTCTCATGTGCCCACCAATCACACTAAACCCTAGTATTTCATGTTCCTCCATCACCCTCAACATTCCTAGTTCCACTATTCTGAGAACAAATTCTCTTTTCTGAAACAAACATCTGCCTATTCTACCCCAATTATCACTGTGTTCAATATATATATATATATATATATATATATATATATATATATATATATATCTCCAGTCCTCAAATTTTCTTATTTAACTCTTATTGAACATTGTCAGGTCAATAACAAAGTCCAGCATTTGTTCACAAAGTGACACAGATCTTTCCCATTTGTTACAAAAATAACACCTAAGACTTACATATTGCTTACACATCTTAAGCTAATATTGACATAAACCTTATTCTAAGTCTTTATTTACATGTTTATTTTAATTTCAATAACCTTGAGTATAATGCTACTAACCTTTTAAAAGGGGGAAAACTAAAACCTACAAAAGTCTAATAGCTTATTTAATATTACAGAGCCATCAAATGTCATGGTTAGTAATCAAATCCTGATCTTGTTTTGCAATGCTGTATTTTCATTAAACACCATATTGTCTCTAGCATAGGAGAAAAATAGTTGCTGTCTACAACCTCGTATTTGTGTGTCTGTGTTTTGTATCTTGTAGCTGTTTAACATTTGTTAGCCCTTGGATAATTTCCACCACTCTGATTAATTTGTATGTGTAGGTAATTTAAAAATAAGCTTTACTTAATCGATATAAAAGCATTATGGGACTTGGGGTGAAACTATATTTTACATAAAGGGACTGATGTTCTGAAAACTTAAGTAACATTCCCAAGGAATCACAAGAAGAGTAGGCCAAGAAAATAGAATATCCAGATACTCATTCTGATACTCAGGCCTTAGGCCACCAAAACATAATGCAGAAGGAAACAGAACCTGAAAGAGTTAAGAAGCATACTATAGCAAAGTAAGTATTTTAAAAAGGGTGATCAAGGTGGGGTTAAGATTAGTCAGAGGCAGGCTTCGTATAGGTTCAAGAGCCAATGGAAAGTAATTTGACCCATTCAAAATGAGCGGGTAGGTGAAGAAAAGAGGTCAGGAAGACAAAAAGCCAACTAAGACAAGGGGAACACAACTTACATTAACACTCCTTAGGGAAAAAACGACACAAACTTTAAAAAATAAGGTGCTCTAATGGACTTAACGATTTACTTGACAGGATTCCCTAACTCTCACCAGAATCCAGGAGTTCCTTCACTAAGGAAATATCTCCGGTGGTCAGTGCTTTCTTAAATGTTTCGTTCTTCTCTTCAACAGGTAAAGACCTTTTTAGTTTCTAAAAGAGCAGGAAGTTAAATTTCTCGTTAATGTATATTTTCATTTACAACGCATCAGGAAATAATTTTTTTTCCGATTTGTTTGTTTTAACTACATAGGGTTGTTTCTGCTCTGGCCAGCAAATGAAGTACCCAACGAATCCCTGTCTAAAGTTATCTTTAAAGGGAACGATTATCAAAATCCAGGTGAAGCTAGGTCTGCGGCCTAAAGGATGCAAATGAAAACCGCAGTTGGTAACCAAGGGAGCAATTTGCTAGTTTGCTTAATAATTTGAAACGCGCACAATCCATAGCTCTGGGAGAAAGTTATGGAGCTGGGCACGAGGGGAAACACTGGGTTCACGTGTCTGGGCCTAGCTTCCGAAAGCCACGGGAGACCCCAAACGGGTGCAGTCCAGAAGTTGCCTTTTCCACTACCTGAGAGGACCGGTCGAGATAGCCAATATCCCAGCCATCATCCTCACTATCGCTGCTCTCGCCTCCGCCAGCCACTGCCAAGCCCCTCAGAGTGCCCGCCGCCATGACCAGAAGCTGTTCTTCCAGTGGCGCCTGCGCACTACCAGAGGCGGAGCGTGGCGCCTTTGGCGCAGGCGCAGAGCTGCACACAGCCACTTCCTCCTTCTACAGAACGTGCGTGCTGTGAGGGAGCTGGCCTTTCACACCAGAACCTGGTGGCCTCACGCCTCACGAAGGCCCACCATTTGGGCCTTCTGCCCCTCCATGGTACTTCCAGTTCTTTTAAGGGACATTGTTATATTAAAAAAGAAAAAAAAAAACGTTTGATTACTTTCTTGAACTTCAAAGAATGCACGCTAGTGGAAGGAACTGAGTACGACTGGGCTTTTCTCGCCGTGAACTGTGTGCTGGGTGAGATGGACTCCTATCCGAAATAAGCGCCTTATTAGACAAACTCCTATTTGCTAGAGTATGTCATGAACGAGTACCACAGGGACTTTCCAGAAGCCGCCAGAAGACTGAGACGAGTAATTACCTCATCCTTACTTCCGTTCTTTGACTTCTATGTGACCAGAGGTCTCAGCTTAGAGTTAGAAAGCCAATCCTCAAAATACTGTCCTGCTGTGACTCGTAGATGCCCCAGCACAAAAAGTCACTCATGAGAGGAGAATTTGGGGGAAGACAGAATCAGAAACCTTGATTCAGATATCCAGAGAACAAGTAATACCAGCTACTTCAGGTGAAAGCAGCTGAAGGTCAGATCCACTTTTCTACATCATATTGATAGAATGTTGATAACAAATCTATTATCTTAGGCACACACGCACACTTACACACACTGTCTGTCTGTCTGTCTGTCTGTCTGTCTGTCTGCCTGCCTGCCTCGCTGTAGTATTAGGTGCATTTCCATATGACATTTTCCAAAGCTCGTTGGTGTTATGTTATTTATCTCTTCCCGGCTATATTCCATTTTTCATCCTGCCCTCCCATCCCACATTCCAATTTAACCCTTTCTATAATTTTGTTCAAGCCTTTACACTGCTGCATCTATCCCCCTTCCATTCTCTTGAACATGTCCCCCCATGAGTTTTACTAAGTCCCTGTTCTCGGTGAGTATTCCAAATGGAACATGCATATCTAAAGATTCACAGCTAACATCCACAAAAGAGCAAAAACATGAAATGTTTGTCCTTCTGAGGCCAGTCAACCTTACTCAGAATGCTTGTTTCCAGTTCCATCTACTTATCTACGAATTTCATAATTTCATTTTTCTTAACAGCTATTATATAAATATATTTTCATTATTTATTAATCAAGTGACTACATCTAGGCTTTTTCCATTTTTTGACTATTATGACTAGAGCAACAACAAATATGGCTGAGCAGGTTTCTCTGTAGAAGGATAGAAAGTCATTTGGGTATATGACCAAGAGTGGTCTAACAGGATCATGTGGTAGATCTATTTATAGCTTTTTGAGGAACCTCCACACAGATTTCCATAGTGGCTGAACCAGCTTGTTGTCCTTTCTCCATATTTATACCAGTATTTTTGTGGAGATTTTGATCATTGCCATTCTGACTGAGGTAAGATAAAATCTCAAAGTAGTTTTATTTTAGATTTCTCTGGTGCCTAAGGATAGCAAATGTCTTAAAAATTTCTCAGCCAGTTGTCTGATCTTTTGTAGTGACTTGAGCTTGTTTTCATCTATAAATTTGGTGTTTTGAAGCTATTGCAGTGTAGTTCAGACTGACCTGGGATTCACTGTGTTTTCAGGTTGTCTTGGAACTCACCATCTCTCTGCTTCTCCTCACGTGCAGGGATTACAGCGGGGATTCCATGTGCCACCATGTCCAGCTATATTTGTATTTTTCCCTGATGCCAGATAGCAGCTTCTCTATATATCATTTTAACTTTTAGACCAACCTCAAATTCTACAAGGTTGCCTTTTCCGGATCATAGAAACTCCATGCATAATTGGTAAACGATGAAGAACATTTTTGTCTTTAATATTCCACCATGAGATTTGTGTTAGTAATTCCATAGTTCTCATTTTGAGAAAAAAAAAATAAAGTCTTCAATACATTTCTTTATGGAGCCAAAATAGAAACAGTGAAAAACTGTAATGGAGTTTTTGAAAGCCCTCAGCTTAAAAAATGGACCTCAAGCTAATCCTTTTAAGAAATTAAATAAAAATTAGTCATGGATATATGTAAGCATAATAGCAGCATTATTACTTAAAATAAAAATGTACAGCAAATGATGAAGACAGAAAATTGTATGTATTGTATTGTTATATAAAATATGTACATATGTGCCATTAATATTAGTTTCTTAAGAATAGTAGAACAAATTATCACAAACAGGGTGATTTATAGTAGCATATTTTTTCAGTGGTTGTAGAGGCTCAAATGCCTAAAATGCAAGTTTCAGTAGGACTCTGATGAACTATAGGGGAACATTCTTTGACTCTCCTCAGCTTCTGGTGATTGCTGTCAATCTTTAGCAGTCTTTGGCTTGTGGATTTCTCACTTAATCTGTGTCCCCTCTTTTCTTATATTCTGGTTGTGTCTTTAAATATCCCTCTTATAAACATATAAAAGTTATATGAAATTTAGGACTCACCACAAAACTAGCACTGTTCATCTTTACTTAATTTTTACTTCAGTGAGCCTATTCCTGAGTCAGGCCACATTCACAGAATCTAGATGAACAGGAACTTTTAGGGGGCAGTACCAAGTGTACCATACATGCCACTCAGTACAGTGCTTTCAGGACTCATGTTGTATATATACATTTCTCACTTTGCTGAATACTATGTGGTTTCATGAGGCATAGTATGTCCTTTACAAGGTTATTACAATTGTAAACTAGAAAATGCCATGAAAATAGAGAGGCTTGCTTATTACATATGGAGGATAAGGAGAAGAGGGAACCAAAAACGTACATGACAAGAATAAATAAAGAAAAGATTCCAGGAAACTGGCAGGTATTTCTGCAGAGATGGTCTAAGGAACACCAATATTTAGATAAAAAGAAGCCCTTCCTGAGGTCAGGGTTGTTGCCTTAATTTTAGAATTCACCTCCCTAAGATATAATAATAGACAAAATGCAAAGTGATTATTACCAAGAGAAAAAGAAGTTGAAATCAGAGAGCCAGAAGACTGATCTACCATTCCTTTTAGAAACAACAGAGAAAATGGAGTGCTAAAGGGGCATAAGCAGTAGTTATCAGATAAGCAATACTTCAAATTTTCTATTAAATCATAGCTCACAATAATAATAATAACCATCAGAGTAATAATAGCAATCATCTTCATTGTATAGCGCTTTCTCTAATCAGTGCCTAAGAGTTTTATATACATCAGGTTAGCTAGCCCCATATAATCCTATTGGAATAGATGCTACACAAGTTTTACAGAAGGAATATAAGAGTCAGGCAGTTAAAGTAACCTCCAAAGCCACCTACCTGGCGGAAGTAAACTTTCAGTCACTTGTATTTATAGCATCGCTGCTGCAACACTCTCCTGTAACAGGACACTTCTCTAAGCACTTTAGCTCCAGACAGTCCATGCTGCAGGAGTTTCTGCCCAGGCGATATTAGTTCCTCATTTTCTAAGCGAGGAAACTCAGATATAGAAAAATTTTATATAAATGGCCCAAGATCATCTAAGTGTGATAACCATGGCTTTCTGGCTCCATATATAGGGGTAAGATCTAACTGGGAAAAGTTGTAACACCCCTCCCACGAACTTTCACCTCTGGGAGGTCCTTATTTCTATTGTGTGGTATACCCATACATTAGAAAAATACATTCCTTTCCAAAGACTTCTTCTTAATGGAAACTTTAATGGAGAATCAACTATGATTCATTTACAGGTAAATAACAAGTTTTATTTCTGGCCAGTTAAGAAATTGGTAATTAGGTTTTTGTCTGAAAATATTTGGGAAATGCCCGAGGGAACTTCCTGGAATGGATTAGAAAATTAGCACTGACTGGATCAGAGAACTACTTAACATTGAAGAGCACAGTGTTCTGCTTGGTTCAGTGATGACAGGAGACTGGAGAAAGACCGGGGACATGAGCAGCTACGTGCCAGACACACATGCTGCCCCAGTTCAGGTTATTCCTGGTTTCTGTATTTTTAAAACTAACTTTTAAGCTTTGAATCAGCCATTAGTGGTGATTAGCTAATGCTACTCATTCTAACCATGACAAATAGTACTGTTATAATTTGTGGCAAACTTGTCTTTGAAATGAATGCTATGACAACTTTGTAGTTCTGCTCTGTTCTTTAGGAATACATTACATTCACTTTTCAGAAATTAAAAAAAAAAGAACACTGAGATTTAAAAAGTCATAATCCTCTCTGAAATTTATTAGTGTTGGAGACATAAAATTGTTTAAAATATTTTTAATTATTAGAATTCACCTTCACAATATAGCCAGGGGAAGAGAAAATCAAGTAAGGGTGCTGAACTCAGATGTTTTCAGTGTAGCAAGAGAAACAAATAAATAAGTCCATAATTAAATATTAGGAGTGATAAGTCCTCTAATTAAAAAAAAATCATCACCAGTAACGATAAGAGGCATGGGAGGCAAGGAGGCATTTAAAATCATAATTTCAGGGCAGTTTTGAGGTATTCTTAGTGTGACAGAAGTTACAAGAAATCCATTTGTCATTACACACATGGACTGGCTATAAAGTGAAGAGATCATATAGAGCAAATGAGTTGACCAGATCAGTGCATGTGAAGTACTTAGAAACTCTAAGAACACCAGGTCAGTGAATATCTGTGTTAATTGTGTAAATCCCCAGCTTAGCTTTCATATTTGAACTCTGGAGATAATTCTAACAAGCCCTGGTCTAAATTATTTATAACAAAATCTTCTACAACCTAAGAGTCTATAATATCTTTTCTTGGTCCATCCATTTACTTGCTCCCACATAGTGGCCAACAACTATTTGTAGCTCCATCCAGTTCCAGAGGATCCAACATTATTGCTGGCCTCTGCGGGTACTACATACAGGTGGTGGACAGATATGCATACATATGAAAAAAGAAAAAGGAGATTTTTCTTTTGAGACTATAGAGATCTGGACCTTAAACCCAGATTTACGTGGTATCAGACCATTATTTTTACTAGATATCAACTAGGATAGACTTTTTTCTTTAGGATAATACTTCTCCTCCTCCTCCTCCTCCTCTTCCTCCTCCTCCTCCTCTTCCTCTTCCTCTTCCTCCTTCTCCTCCTCCTCTTCCTCCTCCTCCTCCCTCTTCCCCCTCCCTCTCAATTTTGAAAAGAAACCCTGTTTGTTAGGAAAGGAAAATGACCAATCATATCCACACAGCAGCTGCTAGTATTTCTCAGTAGACAGGTAATTCATGAAGAACAGCTATCCTATGAAGTGGGTGATAAAGGAAAAACACTAGTTTCAGCAGCAAGGAAAGAGGAGAGAAAAAATAGCATAACAGGAGAATCTGTTTTGGGGTACTCAGTCTTGACTCTGTGTCCTATATTCTCTAAGCTGAGGAAGAGCAATCACAGATGGTTGCAGCCTCAGCTTAAGATAAAAGAAATCCCTGGGAAATTTATACCCTACTCTCAGCACTCTGGATATCCAGGTAATTTACATATGGAGAGAGGGGATGAGAATGGTAATGAATGAGAATGAAGGGTGAGGCAAAGTCCAAATCAGAGACTTTAACAGCACAGCCAATCCAGAATATATCATTGGGCATAAGTTCTGTTAAACCATACAGGCATCTTGGCTTCTGTATACTTTTTAGACATTAGGAAAATCCCTTTTCTTGGCATTTTGGCAGAGCAGTTGTGAAAATCATTTTTAAAAATCTTTCACTGAGTTAGAAGCCAGATAATCTAGATGCATAGGTCTTTTCTATCCAGCTCACCTCAGGAACTCCAGGAAGTATCTGTTCTCTGAATCTTGGCATGTAAAATACCTCTACCTAGAGGGTAAAAACCCTGAACCTGAAGTGTACAGTATTTCATATGGAAAAAATACAGACTGGACTATAGACTAGAAGGAGACTCGTGAACTCTGTGTTTGATGGCTAAGAAGTGATGAGTGCTTAGAAAACTTTCTAACAGCCCCTTTCAAGATATAGAGCGTGAAAAACACCTGCAAGTGTAATGTCCACCTCCTGGCTCATGAACCACACCTCTGGTTGCCTAGCAAAAAACAGAGATAAACACAAGAAGCTTAGTAACACAAAGGTTCTGCTTTCATCAAAAGAAACAAATCCAAATAGTCTGGGGAAAGTAAGAGAGCATAAGGAGAGGACGAGCAGCTATGCACAGACAAGTGACCGCAGAGAGACATGCACCTGTGCAAGTCTTGTGACCACACACAGTCAATTTGCACCCCGTGAACATGTAATTGTCTATATCTGTGCACACTCAGCAACCACATAGAGATAATCTACCTTCATACATGTAAATGATGATTCAGAGATGTGCTTAGGTGAGTGTCCACATAGTAAGTCTATATCTGGTCTTACACCAGTGACTACATATAAATACTGTAGTATCTGTGTGTAATTTTGTAGACTGCGTTATCCAACTCAATGTCTGCCTTCACTGCCTCATTTAGGTATGCTCTGCCAGTGGGCACAGGCTGACTGGAGCTGATGAATCTCCTTGATCAGCCTCCCAAGCTGCTTTAGGTTATGTGATTAAATTTCGTTAATGCCTTCCTTCTTTTCATTCAATCCTTATTGGAAATGTGTTATATCCTTAATTGTTCTCTCCTTCCACTTAAATTTCTCTATTCCATTTTATCTATTCTTCTGATCATCAGTATTACTAAGCATATACAGTGAAAAGCTCACACAGTGACTAATATCTTACTGTTGACCATGGTAAATTGATTTTTTTAAATGGATTTTTTTTTATCCCCCCAGAGTTACTAGATTTCAAAGGATGATGTTTTCAGTTGGTTATTGTTCTAATTCTCCTATACACCTCTCCATTTGTAGTAGAGTTTTTTGTAGCTAGTTGTTTACTCTCTTGTAGTGTGCTAGAGATTGTGTTTGGTGCCCTGAATATGCAGGCTGAAGGTTTAGTTCAATCCAGTGAGGTTTAGTGACATATCACCCCTACTGCAACATAGTCCCACATGATCATTGCAAATGCCTCAACTGAAATAGTAAAGATGATCAAAAAAAATATCACCAGCTGGGCAGTGGTGGCACACGCCTTTAATCCCAGTACTTGGGAGGCAGAGCCAGGTGGATTTCTGAGTTCGAGGCCAGCCTGGTCTACAGAGTGAGCTCCAAACAGCCAGGATTACATAGAGAAACCCTGTCTTGCCACCTCCCCCCCCCAAACCAAGCCAAACCAAACCAAACCAAACCAAACCAAGCCAAACCAAACCAAACCAAACTAAACAAAAATATCACCAATGACCTAATTCCAGACTCACAAGTCAATCATAGAAACACCAATAAACTTGAAAAATCAAGGTAACCGGACATCTCCAAAAGTTATTAATTTTACAGTAATGAGTTCTAATTAGAGAAGTAGGTTAAATCAACAACAAAGAATCTATAAGAGTGGTTATAAAAACAATGTTCAGTGAAAGGCTACAGAGAAGCTTCAGTGATTAAGAGTACTGACTGTTCTTCCAAAGAATCTGGTTCTATACCTAGCACCAATATTATGGCTCATGACCATCTGGATTCCTGGGCATTCAGTATCCTTTTCTGGCCTTTGTAGGCACCAGAGATACAGGTGACGGACAGACATGCACTCAGGGAAAACACCAATGAACATAATAAAACTGCCAGTAAAATGAAAGAGAGCATAAACAAGCTCATAAGTAAATTCAAAGAGAATTAAAAAAAATCCAATTAAGAAATAGAAATATTGGGAAAGAATAAATTTTTAGAAATTAAAACTTCAGTAAGTCAAACTTAGTTAGCCATATTGAAATCAAAATGTAAGTTTCCCAAATACCTTAGAATTGCCATAGGTTCCAGATATTACACTTCTAGGCCTATACTAAAGGACTCTAAGTCAACATACCACAGATATGCTTGCACATCCATGATTCTTTAAGCTATTCACAATAGCCAAGATATGGAATCAGCCTAGATGTCAGTCAACAGATGGATGGATAAATGACATGTATATAGACACATAGAATTTTATGTAGCCCTAAAGAAAATGCATCATATGCTGGATATAACTGAAGATCGTCATATTTAAAAAAATAAGCCCAATTCAGAAGGGCAAGTATCACATTTATTCTCATTTGAAGAGTCAATATATAGTCAAAATGTATGAATATATTTTGAATATAGTCAAAGAATATGGAGAATTTGAAAGATATTATCTTTATTTTAAAAAAGAAAATATATACTACAACAACCTATTCTGGGTTAATCAGTATAATTTTATCCATGTAGTAAAATATTTCAGTCTTCTCTAGAAATGTGTGCAATTCAAGTGATAAATTAAGTAAAGCAGTAACAACAATAGAAAAGAAGCATCCCCCAACCCCCACAGTCCTGCCTGTCTCCCAGGAGGAACCACACACAGGTGAGACCACCTCAGCCCTCACACCAGCTAAGACCTAGCAGAGCCCAGAAGACTTGGGCTCTGTCCAGCCCTTTCGGAGTCCCATCTTCCTTCAGGCCCTCACCTCCACCTGTACTGGCAGCAGACATCGAGCTTGCTGTCCCATCCCCACCCCACAGCCCTGTCTATCTCCCAGGTCTGCTCTAACTAGGGATACAGGATGCCTGCTCAAACCAGAGGCACTCTGACCTGAGATACACAGCTTCACCAGCTTCTTGGGAGGCCTGCTCCAAGGACACCCAGGACACCCAGGCCAGCTAACATCAGAGACAACCAGATGGTGCAAAACAAGCACAAGAACATAATCAACAGACGCCAATGCAATATGATACCATCAGAACTCAGTTCTTTAACTACAGCAAGCCCTGGATCTTCTAACACATGTAAAGAGCAAGATTCTGATTTTAAATCCCTTCTCATGAAGATGATAGCAACTTTTAAAGTGAATATAAATAATTCCCTTATAAAAATACAGGAAAATAGAATCAAACAGGTGAAAGAAATGAACAAAATGGTCCAAACCTAAAAACAAAGATAGAAGCAATAAATAAAACAAAAATGGAGGCAACTCTGGAGATGGAAAACCTAAGAAAGAGAATAGGAACTATAGACCCAAGCATCACCAACAGGATACAAGAGATGGAAGAGAGAATCTCAGGCATAGAAGATACCATAGAGGAAACACTGGTCAAAGAAAATGCCAAGTGTAAAAAGTTTCTAAACCAAAACAACCCAAAGAAATTTGGGACACAATGAAAAGACTGAACCTAAGAATAATAGGACTAGAAGAGACAAGATTCCGAGTTCAAAGGGCCAGAAAAATCATAAAAGAAAACTTTCTTAACATAAAGAAAGAAAAACCATAAACATACAAGAAGCCTACAGAACACTAAATAGATCAGACCAGAAAAGAAAATCCTGCCTCATAATATTCAAAACACTAAATGTACAAAACAAAGAAAGAATATTAAAAGCTGCAAGGGGAAAAGGCCAAGAAACATAATGGCAGACCTATCAGAATTACACCAGACTTCTCAAGAGAGATTCTAAAATCCAGAAGATTCTGGAGAGATGTCTTGCAGACCGTAAGATGACCACAGATGACAGGCTAGATTGCTATACCCAGCAAAACTCTCAATCATCATAGATGGTGAAACCAAGATATTATATGACAAAATCAAGTGCAAACAATATTTTTCTATTAGTACAGCCCTACAGAGGATACTAGGAGGAAAACTCCCATGTGAGAAGAGTAACTATACCCAAGAAGACATAAGAAATTAATCATGTCACAACAAACCCAAAAGAAGAGATTCACATACACATACAGTACTACATCCAACAACAAAATAACAGGAACTAACAATGATTGCTCATTAATATCTCTCAACATCAATGGACTCAATTCACCAATAAACAGCACAGGATAGCATACTGGATAGTAAACAGGATCCATCATTCTGCTGCATATAGGAAACATACCTCAGTAATAAAGAGAAATACTACTTCAGAGAAAAGGGCAAAAAAAAAAGTGTTTCCAAGCAAACAGTCCCAAGAAACAAGCTGGAGTAGCCATTCTATTATCCAATAAAATAGACTTAACCAGAAGTAATCAAAAGAGATGGGGAAAGACACTGTATACCTACATACACATATTACAGAAAAATCCACCAAGATCAACTGAACATCTTGTGCAATTCTGAACATCTATGTGCAAATGCAATGGCACCCATATTTGTAAAAGAAACTTTACTAGAGTTCAAAATACCCATTGAAACTCAAGTAATAATAATGGGAGACTTCAGCTCCTCACTCTCACCAATGGACAGGTCATTGAAAGAGAAACTAAAGAGAGACACAATAAAACTAACAGAAGTTATGAACCAAATGGATTTAACAGATATCTACAGAACATTTCATCCTAAAACAAAAGAATATACCTTCTCAGCAGCTCATAGAACCTTCTCTGAAACTGACCATATAATTGGACACAATATAAGCCTCAACAGATACAAGAATATTGCAGATTACTATAGACTAAGGTTGTACTTTAACAACAACAACAACAACAACAGAAAGCCTATATACTCATGGAAACTGAACAACTCTCTACTCTATGATAATTTGGTCAGGGAAGTAATAAAGAAAGAAAACAAATTCTTTCAAGAATTAAATGAAAATGAAGGCACAACATATTCAAACTAATGGGACACAACAAAAGCAGTGTTAAGAGGAAAATTCATAACACTAGGTACCTTCATAAATTGGAGAGTTCTTGTACTAGAAACTTAACAGTACACCTGAAAGCTCTAGAACAAAAAGAAACAAACACACCCAAGAGGAGTAGACAGCAGGAAATAGTCAAACTCATGGCTGAAATCAATCATTTAGAAACAAATAGAACAATACAGGGAGTCAACAAAACCAAGAGGTGGTTCTTTGAGAAAATCAACAAGATAGACTAACTTTAGTGAAACCTTAGCCAAACTAACTAAAATGCATAGAGAGAGTATACAAATTAACAATCTCCAAAATGGAAAGGGGGACATAACAAGACATGAAAAATTAAAAAGAACAAACAAACAATCACATCTTGCTTCAAAAGCCTATACTCGACAAAAAATGAAGAAAAGGATGATAAATTGAGGCATACTAGGTTTATAGGTCTGCTTTATAAAGGAGTAAAGTGTAAATTCTATGCAGGAGATAAACTATATACTTCATTGGTATAGTTTAAAGGAACTAAAACTCTGTAATGTTTTTTATAAATAAAATTGAAATAATCATTCCTTTAGTAGATATCTCTTGTATTTATACTACAGTGTCGAATAGCTCTCATTTTTAATTCTGTATACATATGTATAGAAGATTACAGTTTACTCCAGCAAAAAGATGTATACACGAAGAATTCTCATAACATGATTTAGCTGTCCTGAAGAAAAGAAACTTTGTTGTGTAGAAAAACCTTATATTTGTTTATATGCACATAGTAATTTAACCTGAAGACATTTGACTTAGAAATATGTTTGGAATTGTCATAGTAAAATAGACCAGCAATATATATTTTGTTTTAATCTTCAGGAAAAATTTTAGAAATGTGTCTGTCATATCAAAGGTGAATTTTTTGAATACTCTTTATTATGTTTTAGAAGAAAAGAATCTGTTTCCTTGCTGTGACCTGGCTTCATGGTTAATGTTTTCCTTATATTCTTAAAGAAACAAAATAGACCAAACATATGTGAATCATTCAGTTGCAGTAAGAGTTGTTTTCTGAGTTTTCAAAGGTCCATGCTATTATGAACAAGGTAAACTGAAAGTAGCATAGTGAAGAGACACCATACTTAAGGTAGAGATGGAATTACTATTGATCATGTTACAACATGTGGGAACCATTGTATTTGAGAATTACCCTGAAAATTATACATCAATTGAGAAGCCTAAGTTAATGGATTCCAATGATGGTACTTGGAATTACTCTATCTGAGTGTAGAAGTAGGGTCTTTAATTCTATAGCTGTGCAATAAATTTTTCCATGCCATCTTTTGAAAAGGGCCAAGGAAAAAATTATGCTGTAAGCATATTTGTGCTGATTTAAGCATTGTACCTCAGAGTGTACTCATCTCATCCAATGATCCATTTGTTAGAAAGCAGAGGTCATTTTTTTGTTGTTTTGGTTGAAGGTGTCTGTAGGAAACTTGATAGCCTTGTTAAACTTATTTGCAGGGACTTTAAGAATCAGACTACAGGACCACTCCATGTCATTGTGGTACCTATAACAGAGGAAAGTCATTCTTGGGTCAGGGAGGTGTGGTGGTATGGAAAGTGGGAAGATTGAAGGATGGAGAAAAAAAATCTTGGTTGTTGGAAAACTCTAAGAATATGACAGAATTGAGTAGGAATTCGTAAAAGTACAAGGGAAGGGTGGTGGGACAAGGCATGATTAAAAGTAATCATAGGTAACAGGTAACAGTCTTGTTACGGTGTGGACACGAAGTACTTTCTCCAAACCCAAGGCTTAGTTCCCACCAGTTGGTGGTATTGTGGGAATGAAATTAGATCATGAGGAGTAACCTCACTAATGAGTTAATCATTCACTGATGAGTTCATAGCTGAATGAGCTATTAGGTAGGAGGGCAGAGCTAGAGTTCAATGTTATGTTCCTGGATTGTACTTTTGAAAGGTGTATCTTTTCCCCTGGCTCATTCTCTCTCCCTTTTCCCCCTCTCTTATGCCCTTCTCTCTCCTATTTGGAGGAAGTGAGTGCCTTTATTTCTACTATAAAATACCCTGCAGTGATGTTCAGTTTTTCCTCAGGCTGGAAACAATGAACTGGAACATAAGCCAGAGTAAATCTTTCCTCATTTAAGTTGACAGGTGTTTTGTCACAGCAACAAATGTGAACAACACAGTCAACAGGAGGGCAGGGGCAGGGTCTTCTAATGTGGTGGGCATGGGGAGCAGGAACCTGGCTGGAGAGGCAGCAGCACCAGACAAAGGAGCTCCCTCCTGATTACTCATTCCTTCTTCCTTTTGCTGCCTTTGTGACATCACTTCATAACACCATTCTTGCTTATCCTGTCCTTGTCCCCTAGACTAACTAGATTCGTGCCCATCTGAAGTCCTTTGCTGTAGCTGTTAGTCCTTTCTCTAAGACTTGTGCTTACATCTCTTTCTCACATCTTGTCTTCTCAATAAGGGCCACCATGGATCCTATATTTAATACTCCAACTTATTCTAATATTGCAGCCCTCTGTCAAGTCCTTATCCTGCCATTGTTTCTTTATAGCATTGCCACTTCTAACATATACAGTATATTACTTATTTATTGTGTTTATTCCCTGCCACAGTATCAAGCTCACGTACTTTGTGTTTTATTCCCTAATATGGTGATCCAGGCAAGGGCATTGAAGTTGAGGCCAACCAGAAGTCACTGCTGAATCTGTGTCTGCACTTTAAAGCTAGTCAAATATACACAGTTTCAGTAAACAGTGTGTTAACTTTCCATCATTGTGATGAACTACTCCAGGAAATCAAAAGAAAAACATTTATTTTGACTCAGTTTTCTGAGGTTTCACTTGGCCTATTGTTTCTAGGCCTTTGGTGAGGCAGAACATTGTGGCAGGAAGAAGCAAAGCTGCTTACTTCACTTCATGGCAGCCAGGAAGTGGAGTGGTGGGAGGGAGGGAGAGACAGAAGGAGACACAGAGACAGAAACAGAGAGAGACACACAGAGAGCTGTTTTCTATTATTATTATTATTATTATTACTATTACTATTATTATTACTTTTATTTTTTTAGTCGATTACTTCTCCCCTCCCTTTTCCCCTCCCACATTTTGCCATCCCACTCTTCTCCCTGCCCCCATCTCCAAGAGGATGTCTCCCTCACCCCTCGAACCAGGCCTCTCAAATCTTGGGGCCTCAAGTCTCTCAAGGGTTAGGCCAAACCCAACAGTCTAATGCTATATTTGTGTTGGAGATCTCAGACCATCTCATGTATGTTGCCTGTTTAGTGGCTCAGTGTCTGAGAGATCTCAGGGGTCTGATTAGTTGAGACTACTGGTCTTCCTGTGGGGTCAACCTCCTCCTCAGCTTCTTCCAGCCTAATTCAACCACAAGGGTCCCCGACTTCAGTCCAATGGTTGAGTGTAAGTATCTATATCTGTCTCAGTTGCCTGCTTGTTGGGCCTCTAAGAGTACTGCCATGCTAGGCTCCTGTCAGTAAGCACACTATAGCATCTGTAATAGTCTCAGGCCTTGGATCCTCCCCTTAAGATGGATCCCAAGTTGGGCTAGTCACTGGACTGCCTTTCCCTCAGTTCTTCTCTATCTTTGTTCCTGTAGTTCTTTTGGGAACAATTCTAGGTCAGAATTTTTGACTGTGGAATGGCAACCCATTCCTCCACTTGATGCCCTGTTTTTCTACTGGAGGAGAACTCTACGAGTTCCCTCTCCCCACTGTAGGGCATTTCATCTAAGGTCCCTTCCTTTGAGCTCTGAGAATCTCTCATCTCCCAAGTCTCTGGTACTTTCTAGAGGATTCCCCCCATCTCCCACCCTCTTAGGTTGCATATTTCCATTCATTCTCCTGACCCTCAGGCCTTCTCTCTTGTGTCCCAATACCTGATCCTGTTCCCCTTTTCCTTTTCCCCTCCCCTTTCCTATGCAGGTTCCTCCCTCCCTCTGTCTCCTGTGCTTATCCCTCCCAAGTGGGATTGAAGGCATCCTCACTTGGCAATACACTAAGATCTTAATCTCTAAAGGGATTAATTCAGTCCTGAGAACAGAGCTCTCTGGTCCTTTGATCTTCAAAGCCTCATCTCTGACTATGGCTGCATTAAGGATCAATGCTTTAACAGGAGATCTGGTGAACTTTCAGATTTTCAACAGGGCAGTATTTCCTAAAGATCTAGTGTTAAACTTAGCTAACTCTCCCATGAGCATTGTGTATCAGTAACCCTCTCTGCCAACACGTCTTGTTAGCCATCAAATGGGTTCTAGCATTTTCTCTTTTCTCCAGTTTTTGTCTTGTCCTTGTCCTAAGTACTTCTGGCTGCTGGTATTGTCCCCATCTCCTGGCCAGGCTGCAGCAGGCATATGTATCAGCACTCACCTCACCACTTGGACTTCTTCACTGAGGGCCTCCCTAGCCTTTCTGGAGACTTGGTGACTTTAAAGACATCTGTTAAATGGACAAGAACATGTTTATTGTGTAATGCTGTCCTGCAAAGAGGCACAGAAATACTCCTTTACTACTGGAGTTTTGTAGGTATTTTACTAAAGGTTTTACTAAAGAAACCATAGTATTTCTTTAATGATTTCTGCCCACTAGTTCACTTAATTTTTTTTCTTGTGCACCTATTTATTGAGTAATTTTATCAGCACCAATTCAATTGTGACATGTATATTTAAATCTTTCTACTTTGAGAATAGCCTTGAGAAATTTTGCTAGTGTCACATATGGTAGGATCAAAACTAGAAGAGTTGAGCCCTCTAATAAATGTTGATGTGCAACTATATTCATTTTATCTTGTTTGAATTTCCATTCTAAGAGGACTTTAGGCTGGTATCTCATGGAATTACTCTCTTCTTGAAGATTCTGACTAATGGATTTTTGACTAATCATTGCCTAATAGGGATCAACAAAGGTCTTACCACTTTCTCAAGGTGGGCCTAATTTTACCACATCTCAAGGTGTGATGTAGTTTGGGCTCCCAAGTATACCTTTGGGATCCAAACGGTGCTAGTCTTTAACTCAACCTTATTGTTGCTTCTCTTGACAGCTCCAATTTACTCCACTTATCTCAAGAGTAATAAATCACTTGGGAAACAACAACAACAACAAAAACCAAACCTAAAAAAAAAACCTCATCAGAGATACTCTAGTAGGCCTGAATCTATTTTTTAAAGCCTCACAGTATACTGCCTTCTGTGAGGCCAGGAGTGTACATTCATCTCTCTTACCTGTGGATAAGGTTCCTTATATGTCACAAGTCACTGGAAAGAGTGACTGGCTATGGTGAATACATTTTACGATTTAATTCAGTGCTATTGTGCTTTGTCCTTTCCCCTGAAAGTAGCTTTAAGCCAAGCATAGGTGAGCTCTTGCAGTCAGGTAAATTACTATCCAAGCATGCCCAGTTAAACTTTAAGAACATGCTGCTCTAAGTAGAAGTGGTTTTAATATTTTTGCATTTTAAATAAATTTTGTATTAAGAAATAAAATGTGAGTACTTTTGGCGACAACATCAAACTAGGTTTTAGGGAGAAGTGTTCATTCTAGAGAATTATAGTTCTGCTCATGTAGGGTAGTGAAACACATTTGAGTACATTCAGGATTTTAAAAATATATAGTAATATGATAAGAACATTGGAGCTGTGCAGTGGTGGTACACACCTTTAATCCTAGCACAAGAGGGGCAGAAACAAATGGATTTCTGTGAGTTAAAGGCCAGCCAAGTCTACAGAGTAAGTTGCAGGATAGGCTAGTCAAGGCTACATGGAAAAACCCTGGCTTTAAAAGCTAAAAAAGAAAAAAAGAAAGAAAACAAAAGATAATATTAATGAATGTCTGGCTAGGAATTAGTTTTTATTTCAATCGTGATTTTTAATATTTCTCTCTGCCTAGGTGATATCTCATTCTTCCAACCATGCATCAATACTCTGCAAATAAATGACTAAAACCTGAATCTTATCAATGCAAATAACTTCTGTGCAATTGACTAATACAAAGAATTCCAGTAAAGGTCCTTGTTAATTATGAATTGTGCATTTTTACTCCAAGATCAGAATGGCAGGCAGACTCATAATGGTATAACTGTTGAACATTTAAGTAAACAAAATCTACTTGGGAATGAATAATATTATTTATAAAACAGGAAGTCATACCAGTCAATCAAATTTATTTCAACAAATGCTAAATAAAATAGTTGCTTTAAAAAGGAACAAGGAAATATAACTTATTAACATTTCCCTTTGACAAAGTCTCCATTCTCTTTTTTCTACCTCTACCCCATCCTAACACACAGATACCTAGACTATGGTTTTAAAAATCGAATTATAGAGCTGGAGAAAAACATGTTTGAAAATTGATTGAGAAATCAGTAACAGAGTTGGGATAATTACTTGTTTAAAAGAAAAATTTGATACTTTGTTCTTTCAATAAAAAAGTATATTTGTGGATCTATTATTTTATTGTTTTTAAATTAAAAATATTTTGTGTAGACAGGTATTTGTCTGCTTGTATGTGTTTGTACTACATGCGTGCTTGATTCCATGAAGGCCAAAAGAGGATCAGATACCCTGGATCTGGAGTCACAGACAATTGTAAATTGCCATGAGGATGCTGGGGACTGAAACTGCATCCTGTGCAAGAACAGCAAGTGCTCGTAATCCCCTGTCATCTCCCTAGCCTCCAATTTAAAACTTTTATGGTTCAAACACTTACATTAAGAATCTAAGTTGCTGATCATGTTGCACAAGTGACTTCTGGGTCTGAAAAGTTTTAACCAAAGTTATTTTTAAGTTTTTTAGATGAAAATATAATCACAACTTTTTCTTCCTTCCTAAAAAATTTTAAAAATCCAGGATGTTGGGAACGAACTGAAACAGTTGAACATTGGTATAGCTAAGTATAAAAATAAGGTGAAATGCATGAGAAGAAAGAATGCAACTATATTGTCATTGCAAGAGTCGTGATGATTCTTTCATAGTTTTTGAAAGTTAAAAAATTAATTCTCAAGATTGGTCAGCAATTTAAGATGCGTGCTGTACAAGCTTCACAACCTAATTGGATCGTGGGAACACATGTACACTGGTAAGAGAGAACCTGCTCAACAAAGTTGGAAATCTCTCCCCCCCACCTCACACACACACGCGACCTTACATTAAAATTCTTCCTCTGTGGTAAAATGTACACAACATACTATTCTTCATTTTAGGTCTTCCAGTGGCAATAAGGCCATTTGAGTGGCATTAAGTACTTTTAATGTTGCATGATCATCATCATGCATTCCCAGAACTTCTCATCTTCATAACAAATTCTGTATCCTTTACTCATTACCTCCCATCCCTTTCCTCTGTCTCAACCTCTGCAAGTCTCTGTTCTTCCCTAGTCTAGATGCTCACTTTACAGGTTGAAACACAGAATACTTTTTCTTGTATATATGAGCAGAATTTAAGGGAAATTACCATAGTAACATATGTCAGAATTTTGTGGCTTTTATGGCTTAATGAAGGATTTGCTGCTGCCATGCTCTCAACAATATATATATATATTCATTTGAAGATGAAAGTCAAGGAAGAAGAAAATTAGAGTTAAGTCTATGTGGCTCTATGTAGGTTACAGAAACCCTTGTTTGACAAAGTCTTAGAATATGACTAGTGATAGTTTTTCCTGAAAAACGTGCAATAGAAGAATTTACTATAAACAGAATTATGGAGCAATAGGTCATGGAAACAAAAAGTATAGGCAGTTTCTAATACAATGTTATTGTAACTTATTTAGAGAAAAATAAAGGTTCTGTAGGAGAATAACTCTAATATTCTAACTGCCTAAGCTGATGGGCAACTATATGTTTTCATATCTAACTGGGCTGGAGAGATTGTTAAATGGTTAAAAATACTGAGTGTTCTTGCAGAAGAACTAACTTTGGTTCCCAGCACTGATGTCAGTTGACTCACAACTGCCTGTAATTCCTGCTCCAGGGGATCAGGGTCTCTCTTCTGGTCTCAGAGGCCACCTGAACTCACATGTGCACACATTTCTCATCTTCATTATTTAAAAATAAAGTCTTTAAAGAAGAACTCAAATCACTCATTCTATATATAATAACTTGTATGAGTCCTACCAACACAACTGAATTAATGAAGGCAGACACTAAGTTGAATGACAAACTAAGTGCACTTACCTGAACTTAGAAAACAGGTAAGTCTGTGGGGTCCATATGCCATATAGTTCCTTGTGGACAACTGATGAAGAGGTGACAGGAAGGAGACTGAAGAACTGGTATGACAGACTTATCAATCCAATGATAGTTACATGGAAATGAATTGTATGTTTTTCTGTACATGTATTAAATGGCTAGAACTTTAAAAACAAAACCAAATGCTGATAAAATTTTGGTAAAATTATCTGTCTAGACCTCATAGTACAATTTAAAGATGTTGGAATTCTACAAATTAAAGATATTTGTGCTCCATAAATTTAGTGTTGAGAATTTCTGAAGTGTTGAGACACAGTAATTCCTTAATCTTACTCCTTTAGAAAAAGAATTAAAGCTCTATCTCTTGTTGAGAATGAGAGATAAGCTGATACATGAACTAGTTACTAGTAGAAATTAGTGTTGTCCTTGGTTTGTGGTATTTGCAGAGTTTTAGTGTAGATTTAGTGCACACAGTGTACTCAGTCAAGATGGCTGTTGTTGCAAGAATAGAAACTGGGAAAGTATTTCTTCTCATGTGTCCACTTTACATGATTCAGTTCTTATTTTAATGTGACCATTTACTCTTATCTATATTAAAAAGTGACATACTTCCAAGTATAGTTTTTATTTTCATCCCAGTACTACCTCATAAGCAGTATGCTTCATATCTGCATAGTTCTTCCAATAGGAAATGGGTCTAACTTAGTGAAAAGTTAACACTTTTATAACACTAAATTTTTCCTGTTTAAGTTATACTTCTTTTCAGTATGCTGTCTAAGCAACGTTGCTTTGTAACTTTTCTTTTTCTTTTTTTTTAATGCTCTCTTTTTTTAAATTTTTTTAAATCGTATTTTTTACTTATTCACACAGGGGTTATAAACACAAAAAGGCAGGATATGGGGAAGGGGATGACACTGGGGCGTGGGTGTTCAGGGGTAGTACAGATATCTTTCAGAACTGGGTATCTGCTGGGTGAAGGTTCAGGGGACAGGTTGCTATGACTCTCTTTTCTTTTTTTAACCAGCAGAGGGCAGATAAAAAAGAGAAAGGAAAGGACAAGTCACTAATTGGCTTCAGTTTAAAGTGGTTAATACTTCTTTCCAAATCATGTATAAGGTGAGTTAATTATCTTTTTAAGATAATCTAATAGTAAGATTTAGTTTCTTACACAAGTATCTAACTTATTAAAGTATCTAATAAAATAAGTTCTTTGAATTTTAAATTGTTTACAAATCACTAATTATATTTTAAAGGTCTAAATATTCCTTATGTTTTGAAATGATGTGTTGAAATACCCCCTCCCACCTTGGGCAGAATTAGACTTCTTTCTTCCATGATTCTGGATTCAATTATGGATAGATTTACATGATTCTTTTCTTCTGTTTTAATAATGACATGAGTTATTTTTGTAGTTTAATTAATCAAACAATATATATCTTAAAAATAATTGAAAGTAACTCAAATGACACACAGCCAGTTGTCTTTTCTTTTCAGCAATAAGTACACCACAGGATGGTTTAAGTACTGTTGTAGGGATATATTAAAATGTTTTCTCTTGCAACATTAAATTTGTTTAATCAACAATAAGACATCGTTTCCTGAACATTAGATGGTACAATAAACTATGTCATCCAACAAATCAGATCAGCTTTCAAATAAACATTTTCAGTCATAGGTGAAGATCCAACTTGTATTTTTGCTTTTTTCCTCCTCCTCCTCCTCCTCCTCCTCCTCCTCCTCCTCCTCCTCCTCTTCCTCCTCCTCCTCCTCCTTCTCTTCCTCCTTCTTCTGGTATAAAAGAGGTGCTACTGTATGGGATTAGAGAAAAACTATATTTTCTCTGTTCCTGGAAGGATAAGTCTCCACACTGTTCATCCTATCTACTACAAACATCTGCTTTCCTTTTCTTACTGAGAACTTAATCTTTAAGAATCTTCTTTTTACCTACAGAATCACAGCTAGATAGCAAGTGCTTTTTATTAGTTACTATGACAAAGTCACATATTTTAGGCAAGTCCATCTATTGAATTAAGCTCATATAAAATGTAGCTGACAATTCATTCTTTAATAAGAGAAAAAACTAGAAAGCATTCTTAGAGTTGCTAATTCTATTCTTCTTGTACTCAATAAAAAAAGATTACATTTACCTTGAATGAGTCAAACACTTCAGTGTATTGGGCAACAGGAGAAATTAGCCTATCATTTAGTTCTCTTAAAATAAATGCTCCTGGTATGACAAACTGGAGTTGGATTTCTGATGTGTAATTTAAGTGTGCTAATGTAAGGTAATTTTTTAAAAATAAGGGATTCAAGCTGGGTGAGAAAGAACAGCTTTAACTTTGTTGAAGAAGCCTCTTGCTCTTAAAAGAAAAATTTAAATTAATGAACAGAAATAAGTCTCACCATGATATGTACTATGTACTGAAGACAAGCTTATATAGCTTGAGACACAGGTGTGAACTTGCGTGGGGATCTTGAAGACTGAGTGAACAGGAAATCTTGGTCAGACAGAGTGATACAGCTTCAGACCCGTGTGAAATTTCTCTGAACTATCTCTTCCTGTTGTATTTTTGTCACTGTGCCTGTTTAGTCCAGTTTTACCTTTCTTAAAATACAACATGATTTTATTTCCTTGATCTAAGCCCTAGAAAGATAGTGTCAAGCTTCTGATGTTTTTATTTTCAGATTTTTGAGTTTATGATGACACAAAAAAGTGGTCAGTATTCAAGAGAAACCATGTCAAGGTTTGAGTTACTCGTCCTGTTAACACAGTAAGGCTCCCTTTATGCTAGGCATCCAACTAACACTCTGAAGTAAATTCTGTTTTTAAGCTATGTCGTCCAGCAACTTAGGTGTATTAAATGTACATTTTTTTGCTTATGCTATTTTTTCACTTATGATAGCTTTATCCAGATGTGGCCTCATCAGAAAGCTTTGCATGACATCCTTAGCAGCCTTAATAGGTGTGGGCTACCTTATCTTGCCAGTCATGGTTCTGAGGAACACAGTTCAAGTCTGTTTTTCTATAACCACACCTCCTTCACCTTCTCTATCCCTCTTCATAAAGTCTACTCCTCTCTGCCCATAAACTTCAAAGTTATCTTTGCCTTCCAGTGGCCCTTAATCTTAAGATTCATTTTTGATAGTGTCTTTTCTTGAAGATATCCTAATTCTTAAATGGAACTGATCTTAGACATCACTGACTCTCATGGACATTTATATTGAGAATGGACTTCATCTTATCTGTCAATAAGTTTATTTATATATTTGTTTCTCTTTCTGTGGTACTATAAGCTCCCAGAGAACAAAGAATACATCTGGTTCCCAGAAATCAATGTGTGCCCTGCAGGAGGCACAGACATTTGGCAAAGCTAGAACTATTAGCATTTTCCAGGACTTCAGATGAAAGAAATTCAGGCCACAAAATTACATATTTAAATGTCAATGTTAACAAACGGATACTATGAAAATACATAAATATTCATAATGGTACCCAAAGTAATTGTGCTATTCATGAAATAATCATAGAGCTTCTAAAATAATTAACAGTGTCTCTATGTAATCTGAGGTGAGGCTTGAACTGAGGGGCCTTCCAAACTGTGTGAGGGGCCTCACCCCTGATGAGCACTTGATTTCTGTTGTTTGATAAGCGTTAAATTTAAATGTATACATAAAAATTGCTGCATATAAATATTATGCATTAACTTCTATACTTTAATGTGGCCAAAGTTCTATTTATAAATAAAGTTGAAAGTTAACATTAAAGTCTAGCTTGATGCCTGAAATTTAAATTTTAAATTATTTTCCATTAACAAGCCAGAGAGCTAAAATCGAAGAGAAAAACAAGCTCATTTTTACCTCTTTAAGTAACTACATACAAGGTGTAGTAAGAGACACACAACCGAATGAATTGCGTGCTCTGTGACTCACTTTCTGAGTAATTTAGAATGTTTTAAAAATGGTAATCATTTTCATAAGGGTGAAAACTGATGACAATATTCAGTCATTCTTTGCATTTATCGGTTACTAAAGCTTAAAATTGCCTAGGAAATATGGCTTTATGCTGAGAAGAAGCAATACATTATTATATGTCTCTGTGATTCTCCTTTAGCATAGTGTAATGAAGCCAGGTGTGCTAGGCAGGAAATAAGGAAGAATCAATTACTATTGTTTTTTCAGACATGCATATGTATAGATATTTTCCTGATATAATCTCTTTCCCTTTGATTAATTTCTAGAATTATGTGCTTCAAGTGATACTTATTTATGCCCATGTGTATTAGTGTGTTTCCCATTACTGTAACAAGATATATAAGAAACTTGCCAATAAAAGTAATTATTGACTTGTGGTTCTAATTCAAGGTTAAGGATCTGTATCTGAAGTACCGAGTTGGTTCAAGGTATCATATGACATAGAACCTATGCATGCCTATGATCTCTCTGTGTCTCTTCCTCTTTATAAAGTTACTAATATTAAATAATAATGCTCCACCTTGATAACCTGTCTAATTACAATTACCCATTCTAAAGGCCTACCTGTAGTTATATTCAGACTATGATATCCTCTTAATACATTCACAATGAGAGTTGATTTTTCAGAACAAGAATACATGAGGGTGTGTGTACTAAAATCATGTATAAACCATAATAACATCAGTGTTCATAAACTTACCTTATAATGAAAAGGAAAAGAAGAAATTAGGACTTGGTTATTTGTAATTCTTCTTTTCCTATATACTTAAAAGATTGTTTTCTTAAGGAGCAGGGTCAAGTTATTTGGCAAGGGTAGAGTTGACTTGAAGCCAGGGAGTGATGAAGTATAAAGTATTTCCTAGTTTTACTGTTAATATACAGATGATCAGGCATGTGAAAAACGAAAGGAAAGTTATTTCTGAAGTTTATTAAGTTAGTATCTGTCTTTATTGAAAGTTATTTATATTAAAACACTTAAAATCCACATGAACATTAAATACTTTTTGTTGACTAGAATCAGTTGAATTATGAGTCAGTTAAATAATTCACATTTATACCTCTGTCATATTCTCATTTTTCATCTAAGTATTTCAAAGCTTTTTGAGATGGGGTCTCACTTTGTAGTCCTGATTGACCTGAAACTTTATGTGTAGACTGAGTTGGCCTCAAGCTCACTAAGATCTGTCTGTCTCTGTGTCTTGAATGTTGAGATTAAAGATATACACCCCCACTTTCTGGCCAAATAGCTTTAAATTTATAAAAACTAAAAGGTATTTTCATAGCATAATATGTGTTTGTAAGTAAAACATAATTTAAAATTTTAAGTACTAGTGTGATTTATACATAGGACAACTTAGTACTAATATGCAAATGCTGTCTGTGTAAAATTATGGAAAAAGGTAAGGCTAGTTTTACAAAGCTCTAGGTCACATAGCAAGAAGACAGTTTGCATACCCAGAAGTATGCCTGCATGAAGGCTCCCAAACTGATTAGCACTTTCCATTTGACTGGATGTACTATATGGCCAACAAGCGTTTGTTTCTATAAAAATCCTGTTAATTATTTGTGAAATAGGCAACATAATCCCAACCATGCCAAAGTGAATTCACATATCACTCATTTAAAGAGACCATAAATTTCAATATTTCTTTTCAGTGTAACAAAATAAAACAGCACACAATATGCAAGTATATTTATAGATAACTATTATACATGGAATTTCGTATGCAAGTCCAACACGATTTTGATTTTCCTTCACTCTGTGGTTTAGGCTTGACTCTTTCTGCCAGCCGTGACTTGAGCTCTGACATCAACTTCTGAGGGAGAGCTGCCCATCGCATCTGTGAGCTTCTTTGAATTGTGAGGTTATCTCCTTCTATTCCTTTTGTTCTGTAATGTGGATGTCATGGGGATCAACTACATAGTTCCCCTTGGTAAATGTCAAAAATAAGTATAACTGAAGAAGCCAGTTGAATTTTCTAGTTCAAATTGTTTCACAGATGATACATGGTCATTTTTTTTTCAGTTTAAGGTCTCTTAGAAAAAATATTTTCAAGGATTATGTTGTTCACCACATCTGTGTATTTTACTTTATAAGCATATGGTGAAAATATCATAAGATGGAAAGGACCTAATGCAGCATGGATTGTATTAGATGTGAGATTATAAATGGGTAGATTAAATACTTTTCTTATTTTTATTAATATTAAATATTATAATTACAGTTATCTCTTAAGAGAATTGTTGGGAGCCAAGTCCTAGCAGAAAGCGGCTATCATCTTTGCAGCTATCTCGAGCCATATACCCTGACAAACTCTGAACACACTCTGATAAACACCTTGTTTTTCTCACATATCTTGTTTTGCTTTTTAGTGCCCCCAGCTGCTAGATATACGTGATATCCATGCTGCAAGGCACATGACATAGCGCCTTCAGCTGTGTTTCCCCACTTGTCCACAAGGGCAAGGCACATGGTAAAGCATATAAATACCCAGAATTTTCTTTCAATAAGGGAGACTTGCTCAGACTCTGTCTTGTCTCCATTCTTCACGTCTCTTGCCCCTCCATCCCCACTCTCTTGCTAGACCCTGACCCGTGGAGCGGAGCAGCAGCTTGGCTGGGACAAAGTGGTCCCCAAACATGGGGCAGAACGGGCTTGTTATAAAGTGGAGCCCAACATGAGGCAGAAGGGGCCAGGACATAGTGACCTCCAAACGTGCAGCAGAACGGGAAGTTACAGTAGTGGCACCTCAACGTTGGAGCTCCAGTAAGCGGGATACAGTGAAGGACACCGCTGGAATTGGAAGTGTGCATCCTGACTCCTGCACTGGAGACCCTGTTGAATGACCCAAACGGGTCACTACAGGGAATGACAGTACTAAAACCACAAAAATGCCCTAGCATATTAGAAAATTAACACAAGTTAATTTCCTGCTTTTAGTTTATCTTAAGTATATTTCAAATTGGAAAATGAGAGAGGAATAAAGTTGCATGTTCTATGCTTTGGTTACTTAAAATATCAGCTGTTCCTCAAAGAAGGGGTTTTATTTTGAATGTACATTTTCCAAACCATATTTAAACATTAGTCGTAAAAATCTATACTGTACAACACAAGCTGTTTTCAAAAGTACACTTTTGTGAGTGGAATATGATACTTCTCTGTTAGTTTGCAGCAATCCTGTGTAAATAATGAAAGGTGAAAGTAATACCAGACAGGTGTATGAAGAGTAGGAGTGGAGAACAAAAAAACAAAATAAAGCAAGAACCCAATTAAGTGAAGGATTTTTCTGGAAATGAAGCAAACATTAAAGTTTGTAATTTTAATTCAGTGTTTCTAGAGTATACAATACAGTGTGAGTGGACATATGTCTCATAACTTTGGAGTCAAAAATCATTCTTCCCAGTGAAACTCAGTCCTGGTTTGAGGTAAATTTTAGTAAAGACTGTAAATTTTGAAAAACTACAGACCACTCTGTTATGTGGGTGTTTGTACTATTTATTTCCCACTGGGAAGAGAGAGATTTTTCAGGGTCAAAGAATAATTCAATATGAAGTCAATTATATGACTTACATAGTTCATGCCTAAGCCTAGACCTTAAGGTCACTTTTGCAATGGAGATAATTATTGAGAAAAAGGAATAAAAAAGAAAAGTAATTTGAAAAAAAACCAAAATGAAATAAGAGCATCTCACTGGACTTGTGATATTATTATTAAATGTTATTAAATATCTAAAATTTCAATACTTGCTTACTGCTTATAAATATTTTTATTTTTCTAATTAAAAATTTTAAGATAATTTTAGAGTTATCAAAAATCATGACAATACTGCACACATACCAAATTTTACCTGTGATTAAGTTTTTCTGTTAGTGTGTTACATTCGCTATGAGTAATGAAGTAATAGCAATATATTTAGTGTAAACTAAAGTCCATTTTTAATTCTAATTTCCCAATTTTCTGTTTCAAAATCTGATTCAAGATTCTACATTGTATTTAGTCTTTATATCTCCTTATATATTCTTTTTTATCGATTATTTTATTTATTTGTATTTCAAATGTTATCCTCCTCGTTTGTTTCCCCTCTGCAACCCCCCATCTCATCTCCCCTCCCACATGCTGCTATGAGGGTGCTCCCCACTTACCCAAGGACCCCCTTTATACTGAGTCATTGGGCCTCCCCTCCCACTGATGCCAGATAAGGCCATCCTCTGCTACATGTGCAGCTGGAGCCATGGGTCCCTCCATGTGTACTCTTTGGTTGGTGATTTAGTCCCTGGGAGCTCTGAGGGGTCTGGTTGGTTGATATTGTTGTTTTTATGGGGTTGCAAACTTCTTCAGTTTTTTCAGTCTTTCCCCTAACTCTTCCATTGGGGCCCCCGTGCTTTCTCAGATTTTTCTTATTACTATGACCTTGACAATTTGAGGTGTACTGTTCAGATATTTTGTAGAGTATATATTTATATTTGGATTTGTCTGTTTTTCTCCTGATTATCCTGGGGCCATATAAATTTTGGAGGAAGACAGAGAAATAAAGTGCCATTTTCATCAGGTCCCATCAGGACTGTCAGGCTTAACCTTTGCTATTGATGTTGCCCTGGATGACCTAGATGAGGTGGTATTGTTGGATTCCTCCACTATAAAGTCATTCCCTTCCCCGTTGCCACCAAATACTGTATTGTTTAGAAGGGAGTCATTGTAAGTAGCCTATGCTTTAAGAATGAGGAAGTAAGTTCCACCTTCCTAATAGAGTATCTAATTAGTTGTTTGGAATTTTCTACCAGAAGTTATTCTCATCTAATTATTTATTTAATCATTGGTTTATGTTAGTATTGACTCATGGGTATTTATTGTACACTTTAGATTAGAATTAAATGTTACTTCACTTATTGCCAAAGTAATTCTGGCTTCGGTGGCTAGAAGGTTTGGTTTGTATTCTTGGGTCTCTTTGAGATACTCTTGGCATTATGAATTTATTTTTTATTTTGATTCCTCACTTCTTGACAATATATTCTAGGGTTAATTTGCATATTTCCTACTTCTGTCCTGAAAGGAGTAATTGCACTCTTTATTGGAGTATTATATTTGAAACTATGGTCAGGACATTGTGATGTACTGGTACCTACTGATGAGGTGTCATTGGTTTTAGGGCCCATTAGCTAACTAAGTTCATGATGCATTTTGAATTCTGATCTATTACCACATAGATAGATCATTTTAATCTCTTCCCTTTGCTTGTCTATAACTTCCCATCCCAACAGTGAGAAACCTGGCTTTCACTACCCAGTATCTCCTGATTTCAGTTTTCTTTTTCAGAATGCATATTTAATAGCTTCATGATTATCACATATATTTCTGACAAATGGAACTTCCTTGAAGATAATAGTACTTATGTTGGCTTTCATACCTCTAATTTTATAAGATTTACTCATTTTCAAAGTTACTTTGGCTCCTACCCCAAGCTTTTTCTTACATAATTTCCTACTTGTAACTATTTCCTGTGTTGTATTCTGCTTTGCAGGCTGGAGTCCTTTCTGTTTCTATCTTCTAAGTGATGCTTTTTACTCTTATGTATTTTTTACACTGTTAAATTCAAAGGATGGAAACAAATGTATAATGTCATGTAGATATTAGTACAGCCATTCTGAATCGTTCCACTGTTCTATAAGTATCTCCTTGTGCTTTAGCTATTCTGAATATTTGCTCTCCACACCAAGCTCCTGTTAACCACTGCTTTTTCATTTAGCATCTCATGACTGAGATGAGATGCTAAATGAGATGACTGTTGAGTAATGAATTTTCTTTTTTTTTGTTTGTGGTTTTTTGTTGTTGTTGTTTTTTCGAGACAGGGTTTCTCTGTATAGCCCGGGCTGTCCTGGAACTCATTCTGTAGACCAGGCTGGCCTCGAACTCAGAAATCCGCCTGCCTCTGCCTCCCAAGTGCTGGGATTAAAGGCGTGTGCCACCACCACCCGGCAAGTCATGAATTTTCTAATGGACATATAATATAAACTTTATAGTTATATAAACTTTTCATGCCAGTGTTTTTTAAAAATTATGATTAGCAATTTTTCTGTAAGTTTATTATATGTCTCTTTCTGGCTTTATAACTAATTCTTTTTATTGCTAAGCAGTATTCTGTTATATAGACACAGCAGTTTGTTTTTGTAATTACTGATTGAACAACACTTGTTCTAGCTTTCAGCAATTATGAATGAAGCTATTAAATACATTGGGATTCAGATCTCTCTCTCTCTCTCTCTCTCTCTCTCTCTCTCTCTCTCTCTCTCTCTCTCTCTCTCTCTCTCTCTCTCTCTCTCTCTCTCTCTCTCTCTCTCTCTCTGTGTGTGTGTGTATACATAAAGTTTTCAGATCAGTTGGGTAAATATTTAGGAGCATGACTGTTGGATTATAAAGTATGACCATATTTAGTTTTACCAATAAAATTATATTCTAATCTCACTAGCATTTGTTATCATAGGTTTTAAAATTTCAGCCTAATACTATGCCATTGTTTTAATTTGCAAGTTCATGATAGCAAACACTGACCCATACCTTTCCATATGTTTCTATATTTATATGCATCTTCAGAACTGTAGTGTCCAAACTCATTGCTTTCTTTTTAATTGGGTTGTTTTCTTGTTATTCAGTTTTGTTTTCCTTTATTTTTGAAGTAAGCAAATAAAAAATTGTTGAGAAAGTATGCCTTTTAAAAAGTCCTAAAGAAGTATACAGTTTCCATTTCACTTTTCTTTTTCCATGTAAAAATAACCATAAGAGACTCAGCCCAGCAATCACTGACTCATTAGTGGATATAAAAGTTGGCATCCAAATGTACACTGTTGACTACCTACCTATGTCATTCTGCTAAAATTTTAATTTTTAGGTCAGCTCATTTAATTCTCATTACAACCTTTAGTAATAGAAGCTCATGATTCTCTCACTTTAGTAACTAAGGAAATACCATCTCATATTCCCTGGAAGAATTTACAATGCTCATTTACCTAAATTTTTATATATATATAATATGAATTTGGCCTTCATGTACTACTGCAGCCTGTAGATGCCAGAAGAGGACACTGGATCCCTGGATCCAGTTACACAGGGGTATGAACTACCATGTATACACTGGGAATCAAATCTAGATCCTCTAGAAAAGTACCAACTGTTCTTAACTGCTAATCCATCTCTCCAGACTCCTGCATGTATTTATTGACATAGAATTTCACTGTGTTACCTAAACTAAGCATAAGACAAAGATAATATATTTTGGAAAAGAGATGATTAATGCTTGCTACTTGTATAGCTAAAGGAAAGAGTATTTTACATGTATTGAGTGAATACAAAACAAATTCCAGAAAGCAGTGTATCAAGATTACTATGGTTGTCTTAAGCACTGATATGTTTGGGTTTGTATGAGAACACACTGAGGTGAACGAGTAAAGTTCTTAGTTTTTGCAGGTGCTGTTGATCTTTCATAAGATTTTTCATTGTCATTTTCTTGAAAGCAAGCATGGTAAGAATATAATAATAAAGTATATCCCTTGTCCCTTTCCATTTTGGCTAGACAATTAACTTCCAAAAGTGATTTGTTTTATTATTTGATAGATAATCAACAAGAAGAATTCTAAAAGACGAGTTATGGCCAATAAGGTCTTGAAAACATAGCAGTACAATCTAAGCTGTGGCTAGCTCTATGGCTGGCGATGAGCCTGCAGCACGGGACTGGATGTTCCACCATGGCTCTGGCTCTCCTCCAGGGAGCTGTCAGTATCTGAGTTCCCACAGTACTGAGCAGAAGGCAGGTGCAAAAAGGTTCAAGGTTTCTGTTCCCCATTAGAGTGGAGGGCATGCAGTTCATCTGTCCGAGGGATAGTGGGGTGGAATTCCTGCTTTGCTTGGAGGGAAGAAAGGGCTATGCATCGACATAAGTTCCAGAACCTGATATAGCTCTTCACATTCCTCATCCTGTCTCTGATATGAATGAGGACTACTCAGGTTCTTTTTAGAGAAACAGGATTGTGATATTTCCCATTCTTGAAGCTTCTAGAGGCTTTTGTTTGTTTCTGTTTTATATTTACAATTAATATTCTTAATAAGTAAAAATTAAATGCAATCGAGATTATACACACATTTAAAAAAACCCATGATGAATTAGTGCTAGTAGTGAAAGAATGTAGTTATATAAATAATCCAAAGTTATCTGAGGGAAATATGTTTTTACTCATAACAGAGTACTTTTTGTGGCTATATCTAATGGCTCTTGAGAAGAGATTTTTTTTTGACACTAATCCACAAGTTGGATAAGCATGCAGTCCTGGGGGTGGAGATAAAGTAGAGGAGATTTAGGACCACCATAGATTTTGAGAAGGACACTGATGCTCACCATTTACCTTATTCTCAGGAAGCTAATATTTTGCTTTGTTCAAGTTTTAGTCAAACTTAGTTCTAAGATACTAGATGTTACACTGGGGTCTGCCTGTTTTGCTGCATCCTCAACAAGACAAATAGTTTAGAGGCTTTTCAAAAACATTGGTGGAATTTGAAGGTTTCCTTACTAAGGGGATCTATGTCTTTTCCTTGTTTTGAAAAAAAGTTAGAATTTGTCTCATTATAATGTTGTACATCTATGCATTCCCCCATGTTTATGCAACAATATATATATGCCCTATCTGTTTATCTATGGAACATATATGTTATCTTTAACTTCTTGTAGTATAAATAAGGTCATAGGACTCAATTCATTTTCATTACTGAGGCTCCTGAGAGATCGAGAATTCCTTTTAAGTTTATCCTCCACACCACCTGCCCTGGACCAGGCATAGTCTCATTTCTACACATCAGAGGAGTGTGAGTGGAGTCTGAACAGTGTAGGCTCTTTCTGCTGTTGACTTCTGTCTCAGCAACATTTTGTCTGATGAAAATAGTTTTGGGCTTGTTGACAATTTCACTGGGAGAGGGGAGGGGATGAGAGGATAACAAAATGTATCATATAAACATATGACAATGTCAGTGAACAAAAGCGGCCCTCTCAGTTTCTGCATCCACTGTTGTGTTATTGGAATAGACTCCCAACAGGCCTCAGAAGACCCTCTCATTCCCATTATTAGCCTCAGCCAGTATTACCTTATACACTGTTTCATCCTGGGTTACATCTCCATTTCCATCCATGGATTAACTGGATCCACTCAATGAAGGCCAAAGAAAAAGAAAAGAAACACTCCCTTTGTGATATGTCCTGTTTTCACCCACACAGAGAAGCAAGAGAACAAAATGTACAATGCAGCTCCTCTCAGTTAATCACGACTCTTCTCCCTGGTCTAGCTGTATGCAGAGCACAGCGACTACACATTCACCTACGAGGGCACACCATCAGGTTCATTCAAATTCTGATGATATCTCTTGAATTTATGTCGTGTTCACCTTTTGTAATTAAATTTATTTATTTGAAAATTGATATTTTTTTTACTGGAACATACTAGTTTTATAATTTTTTTCTGAGACATATAATGACATTTATATAGCAAAAGGTATATATATATATATACATATATATATATATATACATATATATATATCCTATAAGTACTTTCTTACAAAGATGATTCTAAGTAAAGTTTAGTTTTTATTCACTAATAATTGAATCTGTATTTGAAGGTAAGACTTTGCAGTGGTCAGATCTGTTTAGATGAAAAATGTAAATTTGTTGATTTGGTTTTACTTCATTAGCATGATTATGCTTCCAGAAAGAATATAAACATTCATATGTCTTAAATACAAGTTTTGGCATATAAACTCCAAACGCCTGCTACCTTCTGTCAGGCTTGCTGCTTGACAACAGCTGTACAAGCAACAAAGAAATCTCAGTCACTGTCAGCTCCCACAATGCAAAGAGGCCCTAGTCCCTGAGCAGGAGTGGCTTGTCCTTTTGACCATTTGGATTAATCACCATAGCTGCACCAATTGCAACGAACATGGAGATCAATAAATAGCCATCACAGAGCCCTGAAATAGCAATATCTTTTAGATTGTCTGTGCAGAATAACTAAACCAAGACAGAGACTATAATACTATGAATTCTTAAATTTTAGCCTTCCAGCCAAAAAAAAAATTTTAATAGGTAATCAGCCTTACATTCTGTCCTTCACACCCTCCCTATTAAAATCATAAATGAGTACAAAAATGATCATAAAGTGAATTTTTAAAAATTTAGTTTTAGTTGTTGGCCATAATGACAGTGAGTGATAACTCTGTAAGGTTCTGAGTACAAGCTCTTTTATAACTGAGTTGTGGGGGCAGTGTTTCTTCCCAGTTAAATGTATACTGTCTTCTAGACATTAGACTGAGGATCATATATTGTACTGGACTTTAATAAACCACGACTTAAGGATCACTGTGAGTACCCATGTGTAGTAATATTTCCATCAATCTATGTTCATAATCTACATTTTAAAATCACTATGTTATCTGCTTTGTTGTAAACCATCCACTTAGAGAAGAGTCTAGCAATAAGTGAATCATCTGCTTTGGTCACTGTGCTACACTGACTAGTTAAATGTAACAGGAATTCCACAGACCTTATGGGCAAAGTTTTATCATTTTCCCCTGTGGAGTTCAAATTTATTAATATAGTTCTATAGCTAACATCTGGTTTTCAGCATGACACCACCAATGCAAATTTAACTTGATGTTAAGAATTCTCTTGTTTGTAGAAGAGCTACAGCTGGAAATTAAAAAGAGAATGAATATAAATAATAGAACATTTCAGGATCAAAACTTTAGGAAACCCCAGAAGATTCATTAGTGTCTGTCTTCATGACAAAGCTATATTCTGTATATTCTCTGCAATTGTTCCAGCTCATTAGTAACACTAATAACATTCCTGTTTTGCATAGCTGGAGGATCTCTTAGAATTTTCTGTCTAAGGAACTACCTTTAATATTCAGAAGACCCACCAGGGTGCTAAATTCCATCTGGTCCCAGTTGTTATAAATATACTATTGTCGATGAGCTGAAAATCAAAGGAACCAGGAAACAGAACTGGAAAAAGTCTTCACTGTGCAGAGGTCAGAAGCTTGTCTATAAAATGCAACTTTGCATATAAATCAAAATTATCTTACCCTTGTAAGAGTATTTGATTTACTCATTTTCCTGCCAGTGTTATCTAGCCAAATAACACCAAAAGGAGCAGGAAGCCAAAGTTCCTGAGAACTCTAATAGCCTTTAGAAGGCTCAACAGTCTGTAATATTTTGTTTTGCAAAATACAAACCTGAGTTTCTGATACATAACCACTATACATAAAGGTAATTTTGAACATTTCTTGTATGCTTATAAAGTTCTAAATCTTTTATATCTGTGTGTAAGTAAAAATTAAATGTATTTCATCTCAACTAAGGGCCTGTTTTTAGCCTGTTACCCTCACATAGGTAATCTTTTGAGATGATGCTTGTCATGACGTGGGGACTGTGGACTGGTTCTAGTAACAGCTTTGTGTAGAGGCTTGAGATGCTATTAAACATCCTGGTATAATATACAGAGCAGCCTCACATCAAAGAATAATTTAACTACATGTGTAATGGCACAGAAATAGAGACATTTCTTTCCTAATTCACTAAATAAATACGCTATTCGGTGGGAGTGATGAATCTAATTTTGAGGGAAGAGAAATTTTATCTAAGAGGTACAGGCCTTTAATCTCAGCACTTGGGAGGCAGAGGAAGGTGGACCTCTGTGAGTTCTAGGGCAGCCAGGGCTACACAGAGAAAGCCTGTCTCAAAAAACAAAGGAATAGACTTACCCAAAATCACACAGCTAGGCACCAGGTTTAGGTTTCAAACTTAGTTTTTGTTGCTTTAAAACTCAAGTGACTTTTATATACTCTAGTAGAGTTTCCAGAGAACAATTGATAACTATTAGTACATTCTGTGTTTTGATGGAAATACTACCTTATTCTGTATATCAGCCATACTATCAGGTCCTATTTTCTGAAAGCTTAAACAGCAGCTACTCATACTTGATTCCCTTTAGAGTCCCTCTTTAGGATGTTTCTTTAGGATGTTTCATCATCTGTTAGATCAGTAACTACAAGACAGAGTGATTGCTTGGTTGTTCTTGCTTGAAATGTTCTTGTTACTTAAAATGAATTACAAACAAATAAACAAACACACATCCCAGAAAACATTATTTCTGTTTCCATTTCTGTGGAAGTTATATATGAATACCAAATGTGTGTGTGTGTGTGTATGTGTGTGTGTGTGTGTGTTTTCATGAGTGTTTATAAACAGTTTTGTCAGACAAAATGTGATGTTGGAATCAGAAAAAATGCCAACTGGCCTAACTGCTATGGTCTTAATACAGCAGCTTTGTAAGACTGCAATATGTATTCGCACTGAGGGATTCTGGAGGCAAGGTGTGGAAGAACTGTGACTGCCTTACTGTCTATCTTTGGTAAGTGTTTAAGCATAGCCATTCTGTGCATGTGAAGCTAATGAGGTCTGCTTTCTCTCTTTAGGGAGTTTGTCTTCTTACGAAGGAACTTTTTCATCCCAGTTGTCTAGATTTCAGTGTATCCATGATTGCTACCCATTTATGATAAAGCTCCCTCAGGAAAGATATGGATATAGTCAAATTAAGTTGAAGGTGATAGATCAGAGTGAGATGTAGTCTAAGTACACTCTTATGATCTCTAATGGGGAAACCTTTAGCCATTTTCTAGCATGTAGAGAAGCATATGATACTAAGCTTATATTGCTAAGGTCTTCTGTGGAAAGCACCCGGCACACTGCTGGCACACTTCAGTAGGTGCCTAATAGACATGGGTCCTCCCCTTTTCTTTTCATCAGCCTTTCCCAGTCCATTCCTTCCTCCCTTCCTCTTACAGTCCTCTCAGTGTATCTTGAAAAGTATGACACGAAAGTGAGTATTACTCATCTGTACTAAAGAACAGCTATTCCTAAAATACCAGTCAGTCCTACAGATTAGTGTGCAATTATTTAGTCCCAGCTCAGACAAAGACTGTTTAGCTTCACATTCCATTTTGCTCTTTCATTAGTGGTTGATCACACTATGGCTAGGACTGAGGATGTCCTACAAGCTACTCAGTGCTCTGCCATGAGAAGTACCCCGAGTCATCTGTTTTATTATCAATCATCCAGGCAACTTCATTTGGAAATTAATAAACCATTGTTTCTCAGGTTCTTCCTCTGCAGTATGTGATATTAGTTACCTGTACATAAACATGTCCTAAGGATTAAAAGAGGCAAATCACAATGTAATTTACTTAAGACATATGGTAAATATCTAATGAATGTAAGCTATTGTAATGTTATATGATGATATGACTGGTATTTGAGTAACTTAAAGAGAAAAATCACCATATCTTAGTATCACCTTTTGCGTTCATCCTGATCTGTTGATTTCCTTAAGACTCTCATTTAGAGCTTCAGTCACAATCTTACCTTTATCTGAACATATTTCCTGATATATTTTCACATTTGTATCTAGATACAAATTCTTTATATTATATCTTAGTTATTTCACTTGGACTTGTCTATTTTGCTGAAATCTTCTGTCCAAACAAATTTGGACTGTGATTTTTATGATAAAAATCTAGGGTGTGCCTATGCTCATATATATATATACTCTTAGAATGGATTATACTGCTTACATAACATTTATCAAAGATACATAACTCTTGTGACTTCTTGGTCTGTAGGTTTCTGCTTTCCCATCTTATTGAACAGCTATATAAGTTTTGAATTCATGAAACTAATGTGGGGAGAAAGGGTTGGTGACAGAACAGCAGTACATGATAGGAGATTTGATTAGATGTAATTCTTCGACCTGATGGGAACTCACATCTGAGTTTGAGTTCACTAATATGGGCATTTACTCCAATGCCTCATTATCTGGAAATGGCATAATAGGCATAATAGTATATATGAACATGGTTGTTGAATGAATGGTCCCTGAAAACCTCAAGGACTGATTACCTTTACATTTGTGCTTTCAAAAGGAAGCAGCTTGAGAGCTCCTGGAGCCGTGCAGCTTGGCCAGTTTTGATGATCTCTGACATTTAATTCTTCATTTTGTGTCACATGGTGGTGAAAACAAGGAAGAACTGATAACAAATTAGTTTCAGAATGTGTGTATCATATGTGATGGGTCACACACTAGCATCTACAAACAACAGGTGAGGGTGGGGAAAGGATAAATCAAGTTCAGTCACAGGGATGGGAAAAGTCAATAGTGACAACCAAGTTTCAATCTTGTCATACTGGAGAGAGAAAAATACAAGGAGAGTACATCAAAATGACAAATTAGAAGAGATACAAGCTTTCCTGTGGTGTCTATCTGTGACAACTTTATCTTTTTGCTAATTTTTCTTTTTAAATCAAATTTGGCTACTAAAAATTAAATGTCTTTACAACTATTTCAAGGTAAGGAGAAAGGCTAGTGTTAATACAGGAAGTAGAGCTGTAAAGCCTCTTGACCACAAGATTCATTAATTTAAATTTATTTTCTTGTCTTAGAAGTATTATGAAATATATATTTACTTGTGTCATAGCTGGATGTCCACTAGTAAAAAAAATTCAGATAATTCATAAGTAAACACCCTTGCTTTTATATGGTGAAGCAAGAATCAGGTCTTAGAACCTTCAAACTCTACCCTTGGAACAGTCAACCCTAAATGGGATATCTCCATCAAATACCTCCCTCAGGGATCAGAGAATCCTGCAGAAAATGCAGAAAGAGTATAAACCAGAAAAGATGGCGAAAACCGTGAAAACAAGGCCCTCTAAATCAACATGGTCAAAGCTCATATGAACTCACAGACACTGAGGAAGCTTGCATGGAGTCATGATGGGTTTGCACCAGATCCTCTGTATATATATTATAGCTTCCAGTTTAGTGTATTTGTGGGATTCCTGAGGGTTGGAACAAGTCACCCTCTGTTTCTTATGCCCCCATTGGGATCCTTTTTGTTTGTTTTGTCCAAGTCTAATGTATTTTTGTTTAACCTTATTTTATTTTATCTATTATTATCCTTTAGAAGCGTGCTTGTTTCCTAATAATGGACAGAAAGGGAGTGATCCAGATAAGACTGGAAATGGGTAGGAACTGGGAGGGATAGAGGGAAGGAAAAAAAGTAATCAAGATATATAAAAAATCTGTTTTCTTTTCTTTATGTGTTTTTTTTTGGTTTTGATTTTTCAAGACAAGGTTTTTCTATGTAGCCATGGCTGTCCTGGAATTTGCTCTGTAGACCAGACTGGCCTTAAATTCAGAGATCTTCTTGCCTATGACTCCTGAGTGCTGAGTTCTGGAATTAAAGATGTCACCACTGCCTGGATAAAAAGAACATTTGATTTTCAATAAAAAGAAAAATTTCCAACTCTATTTAAACTTCCTTTGGCATAACAGGGTTTAGTTATTTAAGTGTTGACTCTTTACAACCCAGCAGGGTTTTGTGTTGGACACACATTTCTCACACCAAAAGCTTGGAAGGGAGGCACAAAGCCTAGGGGAGCTGAAACCTCAGGTTTTTCTCTCAGTGAGCTTGAGGTGAATAGGACACCTTGGCTTCAGTGATGCAGAGTCCCTTTTAAGTGTCTTAGTCAAGATAGCTTGCTTACTAGGACTAGGGAAGCGAAAGGGTTGTGTGGTTTATATTGTCCACTTGTCTTTCTCTAGTGCACACATAAAAGCCTTGTGAACATGAAATACCACAGCACACATTGAGCAGAACCTGAGTGACAAGTGGTAAAGGAATAGCTCCCTTTGTCCTTGAGGACTTTGGCTGGAATTATAACATATATGCCTGATGGGTATTGTGACATATATGTATGATACACATGTACCTCATAGGGAAAGTAGTAGCTTACCTTTCCTTGGTAGGACTTTTGCTGTAATTATGATATATTAGGGAATTGTGACATGTGGATGACACACATATACCTCATAGGTATTTGATAGGCTACCCTAGAGCCTTCAGTCAACAGAAGTCAACAGAGCTTAGGTCTTGTCCAGCTCTTGAGGGGCTTACTGCGGTGTACACCTCAGAGTACTGTGGAACTTTGCAGCTTCCTGAGTGTTCTTTGATACAAAAGAGCCACATTTTTATCTCCTTTTCAAAATGGATCTTGAAAAGTTAACTGTTACTCAGTCAGAAGCTAAGGAGACAGGAGAAAGAGAGAGAAAAAGAGAAGGAAAAAGAGGAGAGAGGAGTGAAGGTGGAGGAGGAGGGGGAAAAAAGAGGAAGAAAGAGAAGAAAAAGGAGAGGGAAATGAGGGAGAAAGAGATGAAGGTGGAAGAGAAAGAGATGAAGGAGAAGAAAGAGATGAAGGCAGGGGAGGAGTGGAAAGAGGAGAGGGAGGAAGAGAAGGAGACAGAGATCAAGGAGAAAGAATAGAAGGTAGAAGACAAAGAGAAGGAAGAGGGGGAGAAAGAGAAGAAGGAGGAGAAAGACGAGGAGAAGGAGAGGAAGGGGGAGAGGAAGAGGGAGAGGGAGAGGGAGAGGGAGAGGGAGAAGGAAGAGAAAGATTCCAGGAAGCCAAGGGGACCAGTGAGTGGTCTTTATTCCCACGTAAGAAGGGTTCTAGGTCCCGCAGATTGGCCAGGGTTTACCCGGGCCCGCAGGCTGAGCCACTGCTGCGGCCGCCACCTGAAGGTAGGCATGCGAGGGGCGCTGGAGGGCGGGCGGGCACAGAGAGTGAGCGCCAGGGGAAAGGAGGCGCTGGCGGGCGGGCGGGCGAGCGCGGGGCGCGCTGGAGGAAGGAGCGCGAGGAGCGCGCGGGGCGGGCGTGGGGCGTGGAGAGCAGCGACTGTGAAGCTGGGCTAGGCAGCGCTGGCTTTAACCTGGGCTGCGGAGGCGGGGGAAGAAGGCTGAGGAAGGGGAGGTGTGTGGGACCCGAGTGGGTGGGGGGAATTGGAAGCAAATGACATCACCTCAGGTCTGAGTAAAAGCGAAGAGCCAAAAGCATTGAACGGGTCCTGGGTATCCAGAGGAGTCCAACCTGAACCTGTCCGGACACAGACCTCAGTGCACCACGGAGACATCATGCAGAAGTCGCCTCTGGAGAAAGCCAGCTTTATCTCCAAACTCTTCTTCAGGTGAGAGGGTGCCCAGCAGATCTTTGCAGGGACACGTGTGCACATGCCAGAGAAGGGAATGAATATGAGCAGACTTTGGGAAACCAGGAAGAGATTTTTGTTTTGTTTGTTTTGTTTTTAAAGGTGTGTTGTCATTCATTGCTTTAAAGAAAATATGTATTTTGTAGACTAAAATGAAGCTGATTGAATAGAGAAAAAGTATACTTGCAACTGTGAATCAGACTTGCAACAGCCAAATATGCTAAAGATTTTTACAGTTTCCTGAAAAAAGTTATATACTTCATAAATGTACTTAATAAAACATTTTTAAGATTGGTCCATTGTTTTCTCCCAGGAACGTTGTCTGCAGGTGTTGTGCCTATATGTAATAGGTGCTCAGAAAACATTTGCTGACTGAATTTTTTAAAAGTCAAGGAATTATATTGTGCTTACCTTTTGCTGTTGTAATATTGAGTAAGTCTAACATGCTCGCCACAGTTGCATTATTCTTTTTAAGAATGAACAAGTCAGTTAAAATATCTAACTTTAAAAAGAAATACTGTAAGCAATGCATTAAAAATGTCAGTTACCATGGGGATATGAAACTAGGGTTTTAGCCACTGAAGCTATATCCAGTTGCCACTTAGGACATTGTTGTCTTCTCCTACATTGCCAAAAAACTTCAATCTGATAGGATTTTAAAATTAGAATTTAAGTTGGAAGACCTAGGCAAGAGTTATGCACTTTGTATTTGAAGTGCTCTGTGGAGCTTCATCTACCCTGCTCCTGTGGTGTGAATGAATGAAAAGAAACAGCTCTCATGGGTCCTCAGTTGCTTCAGCCTCCCCCCGCCCCATCAGTGAATCAGCACACTGGAATATCCTAAGTGTCGAATATATTCTAAATGTACCCTGTGGTATGGGTAGGAAGCAAGGCTCAGCCTTCAGTCTTCCTTAGGTTCCTTTTTCTGTTGGTCTAGAGCTCAAGGCTCGGGAGAGACGAGTGTGCTTCTGCAGGAGAGCTCCTCCCTGTGGCTGGGAAAGAAGGTCTTTCTTTACTCTTTAGAATGAATATTTGTGGTGCCTTTTGTTACTTCACCTATAAATTTAGCTTATTGGCCTGGATCTATTTTCTTATTACTTACAAAATCAAAATGTCAATTGACATAAATTTTAGGCTTTTATGAGAGCATATTTAGGAAGCTAAATGTCAACCTGTCTGAAAAGGCAAGTTTTCAGGAGAATGAGTATCTCTTGTGTGTTTTCCCCCTGAGTATTAAGAAACTTCAAAAATTTTCACCTATCAAAGTGTTTAAAAAATTTCCCATTTTTATAATCCACCTAATATATCTTAGTGTGCTTTACAAATCTTCTTAGGCTGATTTGGCAAGGAAATGTATTATAATGGCTGTGAAATTTGTTAAGAACATACTCATTTCTATTCTCCAAATGATTTCATAATCAGTTGCTTTAAGAATAGGTGTGTTTTTAAGAGTTTAGTTCCTACTATTTATAGGAACTGACATTTAGCTAAGTACCAGTCAGTGATTATAAACTTCCTTCTGGACTATAATTTTCAAAGGGTGAACTCCTTTTCTCCACTGGACTAGGCAGTGCCGCCTAGTGTCCAGGGCAGTGGGCTCTGGATTCCCATGGCCTGGGCTCAGGCTGCAGATCTACTGCTTAGTAGGCAAATCCTTTGGCTTCTCTGTGTGATTTAAGTGCTACAACTTGGAGGCTGTCAATGTGACGCATAATGTAATGGGCTAGTCTGTTGAGGAATGCATCCTGTGCTTACTGAAGACATGCTAGCTGTTGTGGTTGTGTCTACATTTTTACATTCTTTTGTTGTGCTGTTCTCCTCATTGGAAAGGACAATGAGTTTATTTCTGTTGTGTACACATTTGTGACTACCAACTTGTATATGTCCCATATGTTTGAGAAGTTAATATAGGGGATAGTCTCATGTAACATGCTCTTACTAGATACATAGAAGAAAGCCATACACTCAGATCTCCTTCAATGCCTTAGAATTTAACTTTCTGGATATTGTCCCATCAATTTTAGGGTCATAAAAGACTTTAAAAAGCTTATTTCTATTTGTCTACTATTATTGTCTTGGTTTTGGATTATGTTAAGTATCAGTTAAATTATTTAGGCTATGTTACTGAAAAACCAAAACAAGTTTAATAAAATTTTAAGTACTTTTTATTTTTGTAAGTTTTTCAGTAAGTAAAAAAATTGAAAGACATTGGAATTGTTCTAACACAGAAGATAATTTTACCATGAAAATTTCAAGTATTTTTCTACTTTCATGGAAAATAAGTGCATTAACTTGAAGGTGTTATAATAACATTTATGAAATTGTTTTAAAACAAGTGGTGATATATTAGCATAGAATTTATGATTGACTTATTTATAGGATTAATTCTTAAATCTTTTCATTTGGAGAAATGTTTGAACTTTACACTTTCAAATAGAATTAAGAAAAAGATCATGTCTGATGTGTACTTGTTTGTGTGTGTGTGTGTGTGTGTGTGCGTGTGCGTGCACTTGGGCACATGTACGTGTGCATGCACATGTGTGTTTATATGCCCTTAGAGTGCAGTCTAAGGTATTGTCCTCAGAAGAGCCATCATTTTTTTTGAGACAGGTCTCTCACTGGCCTAAATTTCACCAGTTATGTTAGACGGGCTTGCCAGTGAACCCATCGAGTCTTACTGTCTGCCTTCCCAGCACTGGGATTAGAATCATGTGTCACCTTGCCTACCTGTTCATATAAGTGCTTGGGATTAAACTCAGGTCTTCATACTTATGAAGCATGTTCTTTACTGACTAAACTATGAACAGTTCCAAAAAATTCGGTAGCAACATTTCCCTTCTGTTTTTGATCCATGCACAGACATTATCTTGTATTTGCCAAAACTTAGGTTATCCAAATCCGAAGGCTACTTTTGATATACTAAGGATATGGTACTTAGAAAACCCAGTCCCTTTAGTTGATGGATGCCATCCAGTGGCTACAGCTCAACATTTCCATGTTATCATTTGTCTTTTCTTCAATAGGAATGGGAAGAAGCCACATCTAGGATGGAGACTCTCTGTTTGGACAGTGTGCAAGCACTGCCTGATGTTGGCTCTGTACGCAGCCCCTCAGAACTCCCTTCTGTTTATTTTCTTTTCACTGTCCATGTTTGAATATTAGCTCAGAATTTTCAACTTGGGATTTATGTTAGGTTCATGTTAGTTTTGTTTAGTTTAATGCACAGTTCTAAGAGCACCTCTTGGACATGACATGATGAGATTGTCATTTTGTGTATGTAGCATGTATGTGTGTATGTATGTGTAATAAATATTTCTATACAGTGAATTAATTTTAGTTGGTATTACAACTATTAAAATTTCTTCCAAGATTTTATAGCGCATTATTATACAATATACTTTTAATAGTCAATGCCTTGCTCCCCAGAGCAGAGGAAGCTATTATCTTAAAAATAACTTCATCAACATGTTGTTTTATGTAGCGACAAAATACTACTCAGTGCACACTGGTACACAGGGAACATCAAGGCTTTTTTTTTTCTTTATGGAAGTTGGACTGTGATAATAATTCCTAAATGTTAAAACTTGTTTAAGAGGTCTACAAATAAATATCACCATAAAGCATGTTATTACTGTTAATGTTCTTTCATAGGAACCTGTAATTACACTGCGGTAGCACTATAGATAAGTATAGGATTGCCAGACCATAAGGGAAGGGCATTAACCATTTAGCGTGCAGTTATACATTGTTTGTTGAGACTTTAAAAACACCTCTGAGTCAGCAGCAATTTGGGTCATTTCAATCCTCTCATTCCCATGCATCTTGCACATTTCCTTAGAGCAAGGTCTCTGCAAAGCAGCGAGTTTAAGGGGGGAAAACTATGAAAGAGGTCCACTAGTTTGGAGATACTAACAGAGGGATTTCATAAATACATTGTTCATCATCACTGAGGGAAACATTGTAGTGGCTTCCTTTCAGCTCTTAAGAATGGAATGGATGCAGCATGTAGGTTTTTCTGTGTAAAATTCAGCATTACAAAGTGGCCTTTTCATGGACTTGATTGTCAGAGAACTTAGACTTTTAGCAAGAATGCCATAATAGTCCAGATGACGCTTGTCAAATTGTCAGTTTCTGTATCTTTTGACATTAATGGCTATTTGAAGTTGTGAACTACTTTTGTGTTTAGTATTCAGACCATTTCAGGACTCCAGGATCACATGATTCTAATAACTGTTTCTTGTTGGAATTGTGATCAACTCTACAGATATATATATATATATATATATATATATATATATATATATATATATATATTGCATATTGATAATGTTTAGCATTCCTTCAAAGTGTTGACAATAATAATGATAAAATGGGCGAGGGGAAAACTGTTGACACACTTTTAATAGAGCAAGTATCCCTTCAAGTTTTCCTTGTGATGTTTATCGTGAGCTCTTTAGAAAGTAGTCGTCTTTATGACTCCTTGTTCTAGGGCAGTGGCTCTCAACCTGTGTGTTGCAAGGGTCAAATGATTCTTACACATGGGTTGCATATCAGATATCCTTGTAGGATATCATATATCAGCTATTTACCTTACAATTCCTAACAGTAGAAAAATTAGAGTTATGAAGTAGCAACAAAAATAATCTTATGATTTGGGTTCACATAGCATATGAAACTGTATTGAAGAGGCCCAGCAATAGAAAGTTTGAGAACCACTGCTCTAGGGTAAGGAAATGGTTTGGAGATTTTTGAAGTCTTTTGCTATGTTAGACTTCTCAGCTTGGAAGATATTCTCTTGATATCATCAGATTAACATTCCCCCCAAGAGCCAAATTAAAGCGGTATTTCCTCAGTATTTCCTGTAGGTCATGACTCAGAGCAATGTTTGAAGGGCACTGTCATTCATTCCCTTTTCACCACCACTGTACATGCTTGGCATTAAGTTGGGAGAGGTGCTGCCTTCAGGATGAATAAATAACTTAAAATTGATGATGTCAAACCACAGAAATCCTAACCCACACCCATGCCTGTCCAGGAAGGTTTGATAGAGAAGTGTTTCCTGTAGTCACACACAGAGTCTTCTTCCGTGAATGTTCTTCAGAAAAAGAGGATGGGCATGAGTTCTAAGAAAGTTGAAAGCAAATCAGACTGTGTATAGGAATTGCAGGAGGAGAACAAGTGAGCAATCAGCAGTGGTTCAGAGAAGGTCTTGAGTTTGTCTTGAAAGCACGTGACAGGGCTGGCAGAGATAGATCTGAAAACTAGCAAGGGTAAGATCACTGGGGACCTGATAGATTTCTTAAGGCTTTATCGTTCTGCTAGTGAAAAGTGACAGATTTTATTTAAGCAGGCAGAGATGTAATTATTTCAAGATTGTTGCAGTTTTTTTTTAAGACTGACAGAGGGATAGAGAAAGATGTGGATCTGAAAGATGTTTGGGAAGTAAAATAAACAGATTTTTAAATTAGAAATGGAAAGTGAGAGAGAGAAGAAAAAGAGGATTTACATGGGTCCGTTTGGGTGGTAGAGTGGAGGGCAGTGAACCCTGTAAAGTGGAGACCTGGTGTGAGGATCGATGCCTATGCAAGTCTGTACTCTATAAATGAAAATGTGACGGGCTTGAGGGCTACAGGTGTTAGAATGAATTCTTTGTCTTGCCAATATTGTTTTTCAACAAATAATAGTTAGGTAGAACTAATATTTTATTTGGTAGTGCTAGAGACCAAACCCAGACCCATGTCCATGTTTTCCTACTAAGCTGCACCCCAGCCCAGAGTAAGTACTTATTAGCGAAGAAATTCCTACCGCTTAGCTCAGACAGATTTGTCATCTAAGAACTCACATTTGTTTTTCTACTCCGTTACACCTGATATTTAAGTCACTGTTCTCTGTACATAAAAAAAATCAAAGTCTGTCTACCCCCCACTATCTCTCCATCTCTGTCTCTGTCTCTGAATCAATCTGTCTGTCTGTCTGTCTGTCTGTCTCTCTCTCTCTCTCTCTCTCACACACACACACACACACACACACAGAGAGAGAGAGACAGAGAGAAAGAAAGAGAGAGAGAGAGAGAGAGAGAGAGAGAGAGAATATGAATTAAAGCTATAATGGATCAGTATCAATAATAGAATGAGACATTAGCTATTTCCATAATTTAATTCAGTGCATCAAGTACATTAACTACAATGAGATCTAAAAAATTATTCACTCTATTAAGAGTTTAGAGAACTGATGGAATTAAGGGTCAGAGATAGCAATCCCAATAGCAGAGCCAAGGATTTTTGCAATAGAATTTGATGAACCAGAGAATCGCTATAAGATGAGCTCACTAAGGTGAGGATAATAACCTTGAAATACAAATGTGTCTTTTAGTGATGTGATAATTATTTATTCATGCAAGCATATGTATATGCATTTCTTTAGCATTATTAGTGAGCCTCTATACTTGCCAGGTTTCTAACAGTTAATAGTCTTAGACTCTATATAAGAATTTATTAAAAATTCTGTTTATTCTGCCTAAAGTTTCATTCTAATATTTTTAATAATGCAGCCTTTTTCTTTGTAATAAAATGGCCATCACGTTCATGTATAGATTCTAGAATTATACTTATATATTTAATTTAATATATATAATTTAATATATACTTAATTTAATTAGACAAGGCATTAATTTTGATTCATAAAATCATTGACTGTGTATAGTAGTTGGTATATAATAAAATACAGTTACAAATAGAATTCCTTGAAAACAAAAAATTATTTATTGTTTTGAAAAATTAATGAACTCTTTCACCCGTGTTGTTAGCATAAGAAAATTTCATCTAGAAATGTATAATGTGTTAGTCCTTGACTCAGCCTGTGGATTCCCTGAAGTATGAAACTGGTGATTTGTTGGCCCAGATGTCATCAGGCCCTGGAGACCCGGGTGTTTTGGTGCCACAAAAGGGGAGCAGAAAGAGTCTCTCCTGGTTTCACTCTCCTTAAGCCACCATTGTGACCACTGCTTCTGCAGAGCGACATCAGACACAGTTCAGGGGACCTAGGACTTATTAGTAAAGCAGTGCTGTCAGGATGCTGCATTTAATGGAGACTTGTTCAGGGTTAGTGGTGTGTTGAGATGGAACCCAGTTGTAAGTTTGTAATATTTTATTATGTATCAACTACTTTACATAGTCAATAATTTTATAAATCAAAATTAAAACAGGACAAGGAGATTCTTGAAATTAGAACATTCTGCTTCACAACCAACAGGCATTTCTATAGCAGATGTACACTGTAAACCTACTAATAACTTTGAAAGGCCAAGAGTGATTCAGAAAACTAATTTTTACTTGAGTATGAAAATGGCTTAGGCTAAAACTTTAATTATGGTACCAAACTTGATAAGTACTAGTGTAAATTATGTAATTTAATTTCTAAAAATGATATGTACATTTTTGACAGTGCAAGTGTTGGCTTAATTGTGAATCTTATAATTAGCGTTACCTTAGTATGAACATAACCACTTTATTTAAAAACCATGATAATGTCACCTATGGCTTGTTACTTATCACTTCCTAGGTGTTTTATAACTCTGGGTTGTGCTGTGACCTTGTGTCAACATGTGTACTGCAGATATGCTAGGCTGTTAACTGAGCTTGGATCATGTATGCTATAGGGACATGCTCACTTATGCAATGTAGACATAGCAGTAAGTATCACAATAAGTTTCAATATTCATCAAAAAGAGATGCCCAGTGAAGTTTTCCTATTTGTAGGTCTATTATAGAACTAAAATTATCATAATATATTTGAGAGTATGTAATTTTTTTTCTAACTTTTATTTCTAAAAAAAGTCACTTTAAGAGATTTACATTTCAGGTCAAAATTTTGAGAGGTATGTCCGGACAGTGGCAGATGTTGGGACCCAAGTTTTCAAAGCCACTGAAGGTAGATTATGCTTGTATTGATTGTGCCTGGCAATTTTAGAGACCCATGCTTCATCTCTCTGTACTCTTAGAAAAGTCTCACATTATACCTTGTATCTAGCCTCTCTGTCAGTTCTTAGGTACCAGCATTAGCGGAAGAAATGTGTACTTTGGAATCAGGCTTAGCTGGAATCCTCATTCTGTGACTTATTAACAGTGTGATCTTAGGCACTTAATCTCTCTGATACTCAATTATTCTCACTGGGACAATGAAGTACTTTCATTTCAACCTGGCCTAAGAATATAATAATATTCAAATGTTCTCTGAGTACTTGGTATATTAGAGTTCTCCTGAGAATTAGAATCAATAGTAAATCTATTTAATATATAAGATTATTTATAAAGAATTAGCTTCCATGACTAAGAAAACTCTCAAGTTCAAAATTTGCAGGTTGTTTTCAGAGTGGAGACTTTTAAGGCAATATTCAGGCTTGAGTTTATAAGCAGTCTGCTAGGAGTTCAGTGTCATTTGGGGAGGCTAGTCCTTTTTTGTCCAACTCATGTTTTCAACGGATTAGGGGAAGCCTGCTTACATTAGGGAGCTTGTAGTGGTGCACAGATGTGCAGGTTCCCTTGTGATTTCGAGAACCGAATTAACACATATAACATTAGAACAATCCACAACAGAAGCCCAACCTGCTCTAACCTAAATGCTCTGATTTAATGTCATCCTGACCTCCAACTTTTCAATTGCCATAGCCGTCACTTCTGTGAGGACTTTCTGTGTCTTCAGTGATAAGTAGTGCAAGATACAGAATGGCTCTTTAATAAGTAAATGGTAACACTCTTACCAGCCACATCAGTACTAAGGTACTAAACACCAGTTAAATTTCTGTCTAGTATGTAACAGAGTAGCCCTTTCCCTCATACATCTAACATTCCTCTCCTATAAAGTAAGCACAACATGTCAATGAATGATAATCCTATTCCCCAAAATCCCTTGCCCAGTCTACAACTTTGTTTGCCATAGACTTTCATCCTCAATTGTGTATGTGCATGTGTGTGTGCATATATGAGTGTGTATGTGCATGTGTGTGTGCATGTGTGTGTGTTTATTTCTGGGTTTGAACTCTTGGCTGAATGCAGCATGCTAAGTAAATGCTCTGAGGTACTGAGTTATACTTCTAACACTCATCTTAAATTTTAAGTTACTTCAAACACTCAGACTACTTCCTTTGCTCCAACATATTTCCTTTATGCTTGGGGTCCATGTGTTTGCAGAGGCTGCCATCACCTAGGACTATATACTAAATGTATTAGGCACCCAAAATTTATCACTATAGTTCTAAAAGCTGCAATTCCGACATCAAGGTGTTAGTTGACTTGGTTTCTTCCAAGGGCTGTGAGTGAGAATTTATTCTGTGCTTTCTGCTAGTGTTTGTGAACATGCTGGTGTGCCAGTATGCCTAGCATTTTGAGATTTGTAGAGGTATCATCCTGTAGAGGCACCCTTTTCACAGATTTCTCCTCATGTCTTCACATCAATGTCCAAAATCTATTCCTTTGTAAGGAAAACAATCATGTTGGATGGAACCTACTAAATGTCTTCCCTCCAAATGTTGTGAGGATAAGAAGTTAGAGTGTGGCATGGGTTGGGAAACACCCTCATAGAAGCAGGCAGAGGGGGGATGGGATAGGAAGTTTACGGAGGGGAAACCGGGAAAGATGATAATATTTCAAATGTAGATAGATAAAATATTCAATAAAAAAGTAAACACATATATATCCATAAAAATATGGAGACAGTATTGTAATGCTAAGTGTGGGCCCCCAAGACATGGAGTCTGCATGTAGACCTGTGTCCCTGCCCCTGAGTTATTTCTAAGTGGCAAATCAAATGCTAACACCCAGTAGCTGGCCAGAGAAGACATAAGTGGTGTAGTTTTCCCAAGGTTGAGGTCAGAAGAGAACCATGAGCAAAAGAAGGTGCAAGAAGAGGAAGGAGAAGCTGCCATGGGTTACGAGACAAGAAAGCATGGCCCCAAGCACTGGCCAAATGAAGCTAAGAGCAGCATGGATGTAATGACTTGGGGTCGTTGATAGAAAAATTGATTCTAATAGCATAGAGGATATATCTGCCGAGCTCTTGTGCTGTTCAGTGCTTATTGTGAATATAAAGGTTGTATGTGTCTTTTACCCTGGCTCTTAATAAAAAAAAAATATGGAGACAGTGCAGAGGATACTATAAGACAGGATATGGGAACTATCAAAGGAGTAGTTCATGAAACTTTAGTATATCTTTAGTATATCTGTACTAAAAATTTAATGAAGTCCAAATATTGGGAAGGTTTAGATAATGAAAAATGTTTCATAAAATTTTATTAAACAAAATTAAATAATCTTGATTGAATGTTTTGTATTATGGGCCATTAATGTATATAAAAAGAATATGTTATTATTAAAGAGTTATCTCTGACCAAATACAAATCCCTCATATTTGCATTGCATTCCTGTAGAATTTTTTTTCTTTCTATGCCTTGACCAGAAATAATGAACAAGCAAAACTTATTTGCAATCAGTGTCCTCAGGGTGCTATAACCATACTATGTTTGTGGAATTAATTACTAACAGATCAATTCACTAAGTTTTGAATTTGTTCAATGCAATGAACAGGACAATGAAGAAGGAAGATAGGAAGATAAATTATACACGATGTTGTCCTTAAGAATTTAATCTTGTTAGGAAAAATTAGCAGAGTATAATATAATATGTTAACTTTAATTCAAGAGTTTAAAAAAATTGAATGAGAATTATGTGTCATGTTCACTGGACCGTGTAGAGAGTACTACAGTTTAAACACAGCTCCATACAATGCTTCTCCTGTGGTATACAGTTTAGTGTACTTGGGGACCCGAGATTGATGAAGGAATAGACAGTTAATATAGAGGCTCAGAGGGAGGCAGGATAGGGTTGAACAGTATATACAGGAGACAAATGAACCAGACAGGAGAGAGGCTCTTCCTGATAAATAACAGTGTACATAAACCTTCTTAGAAATAGAAGTCAGGCTTTGTTTCAAGGAAACGATCTTATTCAGTGTAACTCAGCTAAGCCACAGATTAACCTGCTCAGTGCTGGTGATAGGAGAATCTTTTTAAAAATTAAGAGCCACCTTATTATCAATGTTTTCATCCAATTGAACTCCTGCAGAGTTCAAAAGCTGGAGAATCTGGCTCAATATTTCCTTTAAAGTTCATTTTCTAAAAGCCTAAATGGAAGCAAGAGATCATGACATTTTGAGGAAAAAAAAAGAAAACAAAACCCTTAAATACTTATAAAAACAATTTTTACTAACCTACCATGGTTTTGTTAGGAACTGTCCTTTAAAGTATCTGATTGCCAAGATGGCTGATTTGATTTCTTAAATTGCTTATTAGAAACAATGAATTAATCACTGTTATTTATATGTGTTAAGTTCTTGAAAAAAATCAGCAATTTTAATTTTTGATAGTTCTTAGTTGGTTTGTATTAATATACATTGCTATGTTTAAATGAACATAAAAATATTAAGTAGAGACTTAAGGTAAGGCCTTGGAGTAGTTTTATTTCATGGCCAATCCTGGACCAATCTGGTCAACAACTCCATTCCCTGTTGAATCTCAATTTTCCACAGAAATGTATGGTGAGAACGTGTGAGGGTGAGCCTCTGTTTTCCTCTCCTGCAGCTCTGGGGAGCTTCATTGTTCTTGGTGATACCAAGGTTTTTGGACAATGCAAATACTTTGCCTCCCAAACTCAGGAACAGGATATGAACCTTAAATTCTGAGTCATAAAGTGTGCCTACCTACATCCTCCCTAGCACTAAAAGGGAAAAGGCATAAAGATTTTAATCTTCTACTTCAGTTTGTTGTACTTTGTAGTTTTTTAGATGATGGAGTAATGATAATAGAAGGTTAAAAAAGAATTTAAAATGCCATTAATAAACAAATTTCATATTTAACTGGGAGATGGGAAAATATCCACAGATGAGAAGCCAAAACCAAATGTCACACCACTCTTCTAATCCCTCTTGGGATTCACAGTGGGTATCAGTGCCTTATAGGTGGTGTCAATTATAAACAAACTCAGGGAAGAGGGGGTTCAGACAATGAGGAAAATTCCAGAACTGACTAGGGATTGCATGGAGAACAATGGAGACTATGTTTATTACAAACTGAAGTTTAACCTTGTATTCCTAGTACAGAATTACTTCTTTTAAAAAAACATTAACATGAACGTAATGTATTTTGATTAAATCCCCCTCCTGTCTCTTTCCCTCCCATGTATCCTCTTCTTCCCACTACTTTCCCTTCCAATTTCATGTGCTATTATTTTAAATTTAATAACCACTGAGTTAATTGAGTACTGCCTTATATGACTGTATGTGCACGGGAGACCATCTGCTAAACATGGATATCCTTTCAGGAATGGACATCCCTGAATACTGACTCTCCCTTCCCCAGCAGCTATGGATTACCAATAACTTCTGAGATAGAGCTGAGACTTGATGAGCTTCTTCCCCATCCATGCTGGGGTTTTGGCTGGCTTGCTCCTGTTGCTATTTTCGTCTTAAAACATGATGTAGTTGCCTCTAGTCTCTGTTGTATCATTTTATCTACCAAGCAAAATAATCAAATGATAAAATGATCTCAAACTATGTGGGCTGGAATGCATTTTAAAATTACATTTGTGTGTGTGTGTGTGTGTGTGTGTGTGTGTGTGTGTACATGCATGCACATATGTATATGCGTGCACGCACTCCTGTGTACTAATGTATGGAGGTCAGAGGACAACTTGTAAGTCAGTTCTCTCCTTCTACCGTATAGTTTCCTGCGTATTGAACTTAGGTCATCGAACTTGACATCAAGTACCTCCTAAGCCATCTGCTGGTCCTGGAATGTATAAAAGTCATTTTGAGGTAATGAATGACAAGCATCTATCAAAAGGCATTCAATAAGACAAAAAAGACTTCTTTATACACATGATAAGCTATTAAGTGTTTAGATATAGAAGATCACAAGAAAGTGTACTTTGTGTTTTATGTGTCATGGCTAATACCAGATGATATATGCAGGAATCGGCCATCTGTCCCAAACCTCATAGAAGTCCTCTGTCTCTAAAAGAGAAATGTTCTTTATACATTTTGGGAAATACCTTAAAGAATGAAGTAAATGTGATTCCAAATATTTAGTCACTGTCAGAATGACAGTCATGGATCAGGAAAGGACATATTTATTTCCCTGATAAATAAAAGTATTGCCTTTGGGTCTTCATGATGCTGTCTGAAAGAGCAAAATGAACAAAGAACCACAGTAAAGGATATAAAGTCTCTGTTTAGAGACAGAAAGAAAACACTGAAATAAATCGAATAATTATTTTTAAAAGACCAGCAAGGTAACATATGTATACCATATAGGAGATGTTGTTGAATGCCACTCGTGTGCAGTATAGTTTTTTAATTGCCTAGTCAGAAGACAAAGGGAACTTGTGCCCATCTTTCCCTTTCACCCTTCCCTGAGGATGTGCTTGAAAGTGCCTCTGACCTCTGTTTCCAGAAGATGATTGTTAACACTACACAGTGGGTAAATTCCCTGATAGCACAGAGGTTTCCATTTGTAAGCTTTCATGCATGCCTGTCAGTAACTCAGGAGCACTGCTACTGTAAAATTGCAAGGCCAGGCTGTTTCTTGTTTTCCTTATCTTGTGGTTTCAAATATATTTTTTATTTATAATGAAAATATTGCTCAGAAATTAGAAAGCAATTGTTTCATTTGGCTTTGCTGGGAAATCTCCTAAAAAGAAATGCTCATGCAGGATAGCAGCAGCTTTGGGGGGCAGTTAGTACTGTCTTTCTTGGTTTTGGTGTAGTTACAGTGATATTTGTGGCTTCATAGAAAAACACTGAGGCTGCTTTTCCAGAGTATTTGACTGTAAACTACATCCTTTGTGGCTTATGTTATCTCCTAAGATGAGCAGGATCCTTTCCCCCCTCCCCTCTTCTCCCCTCCTCTTCCATTCTCCTCCCCTGCACTTCTCTCCCCTCCCCCTTTCTTCCCCTCCCCTCCCCTTCTTTTCTATTTCCTATTTCCTTGTCTGTTTCTTCTTGTAGCCTTGCTTGTTGCCTTTGAAGTTGAGAAATGTTAGTGTTCTCTCACTGCGAATAAACAACATTTCTAAATTTCTATACAATATAATATAATACTGTTTTTCCCCTCAGAATTCACAGTAGTTCCAAAATGTAAGTTTCTGGCTTTGGGAGACAGGAAATAAACAATGTATAACATTCTTGTTGCTTGTCACCAATCATTAGCTGTTCCCATGAGCTGCTCACACACTCTGATATCATTGTCAGGAGCCATGAAGGCATTTACATATGTGAAAAGGATTAGAGTTTGAAAATGACCATTGAAAAGTTTCACCAGTTCCACAAGCATATGTCACTTAGAAAGGCCTTCCAGTACCAATACTGATTTCTCACCCTTCACACTGCTTTTCTAACTTACAGCTTTATTGAGGTAAAATTTACACACCAAACAATTTACCCATTTCCAATATACAAAATAATGAATTTTAAGCATATTTACAATTTGGTTAAATGTCACTAAAATAAATGTAAGAACCTATATTCATACAAAAAAGAATCTCCTCAGCCCTTAGTAATTATTCCTCATCTTTCTCATACCTATCTGCTGGTCTGTTTCAAGGGCCTTGTCTACTTGAAGTAGACAGAGCCATGTTGGAAGAGCCTACACTGAGAAACTGCCTTCATCAGACTGGACCATAAGCAAGTTTGTGGGGCTTTTTTTTTTTTTTGATGAATGATACATGTGGAAGGAGCAAGCCCATTGTAGGCAATGCCATCTCTGAGTAGATACAATATATAAGAAAGGAAATCCAACAAGACATAGCGAGAAAACCAGTAAGCACCCTTCTCCTCATGGCCCCTGCTTCAATTCCTGCCTTTAGGTACCTGTTTAAGTTACTGCCCTGACTTCCATCAGTGATAAAATTGAGATACACAACTCTAAGTTTTTCTTCCCCAAGTTGCTTTTTGGTCAGTGTTTCACCACGGTGGCAGAGAAACAAGCTATATATTTTACCTCCCACCTCTTGTTCTAGGCAACTGTCAATCTACTTCTGCCCTTATGGTATCCCTTCAAACAAAGGAAACAATTCAGTGTTTTGTGACTTACCTTATTCATATAGCACAATGGTTCCAAAGGTTGTCCCTATAATCACATGGTACATCACTTGTTTTAGGGGTTATACATGTCGTTAATTTTTTACTTGACAAGTATTGATTTTTAACCATTTACCTGTTATAAATGATACCTATATGAATATCATTTGGGTATGAGATTTATGTAGATGTACATTTTTATTCTTTGGGGTATATACCTAGGAGTGGAATGGGTAAGTTAATTGGAACACAGTAAGTGTATGCTTAATATTTTAAACATCTTACTGATTATTTTCCAAAGTATATACACAAATTTATGTTTTCACTAGCAGAACATGAGGGTTTCAATTTTCCATCCATTTGTAATATTTTTTTTATCTGTTTGTCATTATTACAGCCCTTCTACTGGGTATAAAATGGAATCTAGCTATAGCTATGAATTGCAGTTTCCTACTTTGTAATGATCACTTCATGTGCCTACTGCTCATTTGTGTAATTTCTATTTTGGATAAATTTTTATTCAGCTCTTGTAATTTTAAAATTTTGTTTTTGTCTATTACTGAGTTAGAAGTCTTTAATATCTCTCATATTACAACCGCTTAGCAGATACTTGACTTGTAGAAATTAAGTAGACTCTATGCTACTTTCTTTATTGTTTATTTTAAAAGATAAAAGATTTTGTTCATTTTATTCATTTTGGTTATTGTTGTTTATGCTTCTGGTATTATGTTCAATTATTATATGCTACTTTTTCAAATTAGTTATAATATGGCAAATTAGACAAATAAGTAAACGATATTACATGCCTATTTTTAAGTTCTAACTTCACATTGGCAACTGGCTTAAGCGTCACTAGATCCAGTTTCATATCTATAAGATGGATATATAGATGTAAAAGTAATTGTTATAAGAAGATGATAAAACAAGTGCTTCCTAGACAACAATGGATCTGGCTCACATAAAAGCCGGGTGGAGTGGTCGTGATAGATACTATATCTAGAAAGATTTGTTCTAAGAGCTTTCTCCAAAGCTTTAAGGCTTGAAAATGGCAGACATAGGGTTGTAATCTGGAGTTCTCTTAAAAACAAACAAACAAACACACAAACAAAAATCTCTTGCAAATTTTTTAGTACTAGGTTTGTAGCGGAAGTAGAAATAGAAATTTTGTATTCAAGAGAAAGTTTTAGCTGAGATGAACACTTTAAGAAAGAATAAGTGATTTCATGAAAATTAACATTGATCTATGCATTTGCAATATGCAAATGGATAAGTAATAATAATAGTCATGTATAGTATTCATAAAGTCCATCATGCTGATCTAGTGGTCAGTGCTTATACGATCAGCAATATAATGGAGAAGTAGTATTTCAGTACCAAGTTCCTCATAGAACCATTGGAGAGGCAACGATCACTCTGACATCCTTACTGTTACTTTAGATTGATTTTATTAATTTTTATTATTTTTGTTTGATAATTTCATATATGTAAATAATGTGTGTTGATCAAATCTACCCATCCTTCCCTTCTAGTATTTCCTCTGTCAACATCACCACCATTCCTCTCAAATTCATGTTTTGATTTTAAACCCACTGAATCCATGAAACAAGGGCCATCTGCTGTGACATGTATAGTCTCTCAGGTCTGCGAGCCTTGAACAAAACTGACTCTCCCTCTGCTAAAAGCTAGCATCTGCCAGTAGCATCTCAGCTAATGTCAGGACTTGATAACTACCTCTGCTTTCATGCTGGGAATTTGCCTGGCTTGATCATGTGCAGGTCTTAAGTTAGATTGAATTCTTAAAGCCTGCTTGTTTTGTCTAAAGCTTCTATACACTGAGTTCTATTTTAGTTTTTCTAAAATTCTTTGAAAATTACACATGGCTATAAAATAACTTTAAATCTAAGCTGCTGATAAAATTGCGGCATTCAAAATTCTATTTACAAGTTGCTAAAAAAAGTCTTTATAGAGATTATTTAACTTTTTGCATTAAATTCCTCCTTCTCTTCCTTATAGCCATTTAGCAACGTACCTAAAGCTAAGTAATAGGATATAATTATGCTACAACAACTGGTTCAAATGACTCCCTTTGGAAAACAGAGTCTGACTGCAGTCCTCTGACTGGTTAGGACTGTACGGACAATGAATTCATAGTAAATTTATAAGGGTAATAAGTAAATTTCTAGTGTTTAGATAACAGTCATTTATTTCTTATGAATTATTTTGTATTAAAAAAGGTCATGTGTGTGGGCTAACATCAATTGTAATAGAAATGATACAATTGGTTGTAACAATATTTAATTCATTTGACTAGTTTAATAAAAAGTAGTGTTAAATACTGTGGAAGTATGATTTTTCTGTGCAAATAATGATTGAGTTTGAAAATATTTGATACACGACCTTAATATCAAGTTTTAGCAGATGAAAATGCCAGGTGACTCTGTTAGATGTAGCTAAATGCCAGTTGGAAAACTGGTTATTAGCTTTAAATGTATGGCGTTTGTGAGGAAATGTTTTGAGAAAAACCAAAGTTTTCATAGTCATTATAATTGGCGTGTTTTTAATACTAGCTTAGGCATTTTTGTTAAAGAGCTCTGACTCTTCATTTGGCCCATGGGTCACTGTAAACAGGCTAAAAGCCTGGTGTCCATGCCTGCTTTTGTATCTGTATTCTTGTCTGACTTTGTCTTTAACTTAGGGTTGAATTCTTACTTTTCTATGTATGTTTTATGTCACTTAATAGAATTTGTCTCAAAAATGATGATGCCTAATCTATCGCGTCCCCTTTTACAACTGGATGCCCAAAGACAAGAGTGAGAAGTCTAATGGTCTCCCTCTATAGCATCCTTTTCTAGACTCCCAAGATGCTCTTGCATTTCTTCAGTGACTGCCATAAGCCTGTGTAACTCTTTATTCCAAGAGAGCAGAATTGCACAGATAGACCACTATGCATGAGAATCATGCCCTGTGCAGGATCAGTCTTTCTCCAGAATTGACTCATTCCCACAGATGGTAATGACTTCTTTGAACTAACTTGTGGAACAAAACCTGAGACCAGACGTTTGACCAAACCTCTTTAATGATGCACATCTCCTGTCCCTGCCTCTATGGTTCTTTTTATTTAAGCCTAAGCTTTTGCCAGTGTCCTGAAGATAGACACACTGAGATGTGCAGAACCCCTTCTCTGTTCTTCACTTAGATTAAATCTCCATTCTCTGACGTTTGTCACTGCTCATTTCCTTAATTGGCACATTTGGAAATGTGTCTGGCCTTGTCTTTGGCAATCCTGGAGGAGGGGCTGCCGCCCTCAATCTCTGGCAACAAATCATTTCATTATTAGAAATGAGAAGTCATCCTATAAAAAATTAGTTTTCTCAAAAGAAATGGAATGAACTAAACAGAGTAGGGTTAATATGTGCTTGTCTAAAAACCAATATACTAGGATTTTTCATAATAAAACCTGAAGGTTCCCATGGTTAAGTGAACAGAACAGTATTTCCAAGGTGCTAGGATTTTTTCCCTGAATGTTAGTAAGCTCTAAAAATACACATATGAGTCTGCTACTTCAGTTGGTTAGCTAGTTTCTGTTAGAAATAGCCAAAATTTTAGAAACCACTATACTTTTGAGGAACACCAATTTATAAGTTGATTGAACATATATAGTGGCTGGTTATGAATCAAGATGCATAAAGTCATTTGGATAGGAGGTGAACAGTTATCAGGGGCAATGGAAAGACAGAAAAAGAGATCCTCAATGTATTGATTCCTGTTGTTCCAAGTGAGTGTTACTCATTCTAAGAAGGACTGAAACACCCCCACTTTGGTCTTTGGTCTTCAGATTCACGAAATACCTGACTGACTATATATGATTTTCTAGTGGGAGAAATGCTGAGGTTAAAATCCTGGCTTGAACACTGTTGAATTTACACAAGTCCATTAAATATACTCAGAATCACTGAAAAAAAAAGAATGGCTGGAGTTCCACATTAGTATTGCAAAGTGTCTAAAACTTGAATGTCTGTTTTTATTTTTTTATTTTAATTTTTTATTGGATATTTTATTTATTTACATTTCAAATGTTATCCCCCTCCCAGTTTCCCCTCCTGAAATCTCCTATCCCATCCCCCTTCCCCTGCTTCTATGAGCGAGCTTCCCTACCCACAAACCCACTCCCTCCTCCCCTACACTGGCATATCGAGCCTTCACAGGACCAATAGTCTTTCCTTCCACTGATGCTTGACAAAGCTATTCTGTACTACATATGCAGCCAGAGCCATGGGTCCCTCCATGTGAACTCTTTGGTTGGTGGTTTAATCCCTGTGAGCTCTGGGGGTTCTGGTTGGTTGATATTGTTGTTCTTTATGTGGGGTTGCACACACCTTCAGCTCCTTCAGTTCATTCTCTAGCTCCTCCATTGGGGACCCAGTGCTCAGTTCAGCGGTTGACTGCAAGCATCTGCCTCTGTATTTGTCAGGCTCTGGCAGAGCCTCTCAGGAGACAGGTATATCAGGATCTGTCAGCATGTACTTCTTGGCGTCCACAATAGTGTCTGCCTTTGGTGATTATGTATGGCATGGATCCCCAGGTAGGGCAGTCTCTGCATGGCCTTTCCTTCAGTCTCTGTTCCACACTTTGTCTCTATAGTTCCTCCCATGAGTATTTTGTTATTCCTTCTAAGAAGGACTGAAGCATCCCCACTTTGGTCTTCCTTCTTCATGAGCTTCATGTGGTCTCTGAGTTGTATCTTGGGTATTCCGAGCTTTTGGGCTAATATCCACTTATCAGTGAATGCATACCATGTGTGTTCTTTTGTGATTGGGTTACCTTACTCAGGATGATGTTTTCTAGTTCCATCCATTTGCCGAATAATTTCATAAATTCGTTGTTTTTAGTAGCTGAATAGTATTCCATTGTGTAAATGTACCACATTTTCTGTATCCATTCCTCCGTTGAAGGACATCTTGGTTCTTTCCAGCTTCTGGCTATTGTAAATAGGGCTGCTATGAGCACAGTGGAATATGTGTCCTTGTTATATGTTGGAGCATCTTTTAGGACTATGCCCAGGAGTGGTATAACTGGGTCCTCAGGTAGTACTATGCCCAATTTTCTGAGGAACTGCCAGACTGATTTCCATAGTGATTGTACCAGCTTGCAATTCCACCAACAGTGGCATGTTCCCCTTTTTCCACATACTCATCAACATCTGCTATCACCTGACTATCTGATCTTAGCCATTCTGACTGGTATGAGGTGGAATCTCAGGGTTGTTTTGATTTGCATTTCTCTGATGACTAAGAATGTTGAACATTTCTTTAGGTGCTTCTTGGCCATTCAATATTCCTCATTTGAAATAATTCTTTGTTTCTCAAGTCCAAGTGGATCAAGGACCTCCACATAAAACCAGATACACTGAAACTAATAGAAGAGAAAGTGGGGAAGAGCCTTGAACACATAGGCATAGGGGAAAATTTCCTGAACAGAACACCAATGGTTTATGCTCTAAGATCAACAATCACAAATAGAACCTAATAAAATTACAAAGCTTCTGTAAGGCAAAGGAAACTGTCAATAGGAAATAACGGCAACCAACAGATTGGGAAAGATCTTGACCAAAGCTACATTCGATAGAAAGCTAATATCCAGTATATACAAAGAAGTTAGACTCCAGAGAACCAAATAACCCTATTAAAAATGGGAAATGCCTGTGTTTTTGTTGTTATTTTGTTTTTGTTTTTAGGGTTTTTAAAATATATTTCTTAGACTGGCCTGCAGTTGACAGGGAAAATTCATTGGTAGGAGACATTTGACTTGATTTATTGGTTTAATCTCAAGATGTAAAATCTTTCTTTAAGATGATTTCAGATAGCTACCAGATTTTAGTTTTTAAAATTCTCTTTAGACTTAGGATGTATATAAGGAGTGTTTTGCCTATATGTATATATGTGTACTGCATGTGTGCCTGGAGCCCTCAAAGGTCAGAAAAAGATATCAGATCCCTTGGACCTGAAGTCCCAGATGTTGTAAGTCACTATGTGGGTGCTGAGAATCAAATCATGGTTCTCTGTAAGAGCATCAAATGCTCTAAACCACTGATCGTTCCTCCTGTCCCTAGATTTTAGTTTTTATATTTTACTTTGAACCATTTTCAATTTGGGAACATAAATATAGGTTTGCTGTAGTGTAACTGATAAGAAATACTACCTAATAACAAAATACAGATGGAGAGCTGTATGATGTGTGAGTATATTATACTACTGAACTTATTTTGCCTCCAGTAGTTGAGCTATGGTTCCCTCGTTAAAACTAGGTATCACTGTATAACATTATGTCTTTAAAAATCTGAGATAACAAAGGATGGTTTGTATAAAAGCATCTCACACATGATGTTACTTTCCACTGATCTGGAAGCTCATTTAGAGGAATGGCCACTAAATCTTGTACATGAGTCAAAAGAATCATGGTTATATTTTTTAAGGGGATAAGATGATTTTAAACTTGCTTCTAAATGCCTTTGTAGGCATGGTATTGGAGGACAGTAAAGTTCTGCTTGCTTAACAGATAATAATGTGTCATTTTAATATTTTCAAATATATTGAGAGCACAAGGCTCCTAGTAGGTGGAATACATTTTCTTAAACTGTTCTCCAGATCATCATTCTTTCCATCCCTTTCCATGAGCCTTCTGAGATTTCAAAGCTCTGCCAGTGGTGATCATCACACTTGAGTCTTTCTAGCTGAGCTGAATTAGGTACTAGCTGCTAAATGTAGCCATTGTTAAATATCAAATTATAGAACTTAAATTACATTAATGTAAACAAAGGTTCAAGGGGTTATCACTTTGCATTTATTTTGTACCTTACTGTTATGGTATTAAGGTCATTTGTGTTCATTGTCTCTAAGAAGGTAGACATACTAATATTTTATGTAGGTCAGTACTCTTCTGAGTTCTCATCTGTGGTTGCTTGAAGCTGATCATGGAAAGAACCTTTATAAAGCAGTGAATGCTGAAGGTCATGAGTCAGCTTTTGCTTTTGTTTTCTGGAAAGAGGGTTATTATTTGTTTTCAGAACACACCCCTACCCACTGCCTATTAGTTTTCACTTCCCTTGCTTTTAGTCTGATTTTGTGCCTTATTTTAATACAACTCACTCTACTTACTTTTCTAAAGCTAAACATGGTTAAATGAATTCAAAAGAATGTGAAGAAATCTTTGACGTTAGTAATTTAGAAAAGTTTTATGCCTCTGAGTACCATTTCCTAATCCTGGTAATAAGGCAACTCCCCTCTTTGTCCTGTTTGCTTAACAGAAATTTCAAATGCAAATAACAATGTGCTAATGGTTGTGAAACTTCTTTGGCAATTGCTAAATAGATGCTTAAAAAATTGTAGTAAACTCTTGTGTCAAGTTTATGCGGGGTAATAGGCTAAATCACATCACATCCTACAATACTATTCCGTTTTACCTCCTATACTAACTGCCAGCTACATTTCAAAGTCACTTTCCTTCTGTGAGAAGCTGGGGCAGGGAGTACTTACCCTTTCTTTTTTTTTTCTCTCTCTCTTTTTTTTTATTAGATGTTTTATTTACATTTCCTATGTTGTCCCCTTACCCCCTCCCCCACCCACCCAGGAACCCCCTATCTCCTCACCCCTCCTCCTTCTTTTCTGCGGATGTAACCCCTGCCTACCCCCCCACTCCCACCTCCCCACCCTCAAAATTCTCACCCCCTGGGGCGTCCAGCCTTCACAAAGTCAAGGATCTCTTCTTCCACCTATGCCCAGCAGGGCCTCCACTCTTACTTATTCAGCTGAAGCCCTGGATCCCTCCCTAAGTGCTCCCAGGCTGGTGGTTTAGACCCTGGGAGCTGTGGTTGGTTGGTATTGTTGCTCTCCTCATGGGGCCACAAACCCTTTCAGCTCCAATGGCCTTCGCTCTAACTCCTCCATTGGGAACCCCAATATCAGTTCAATGGCTAGTTGTGAGCATCTGCCTCTCAATATGTCAGACTCTTGAAGACCTCTGAGGAGACATCCATATCAGGCTCTTATCAGCATGCACTTCCTGACTTCCACATCAGCATCTACCTTTGGTGACTGCACATGGGATGGATACTCAGGTGGAATGGTCTTCAGATGGCCCCTCCTTCAGTTTCTGTCTCTCACTTTGTCTCCATATTTGCTCCCTTGAGTATTTTGTTGCTCCTTCTAAGAAAGACCGAATCACCCCAACTTGGTCTTCCTTCTTCATGAGCTTCATGTGGCCTGTGAGTTGCATCCTGGACATTTCACGGTTCTGGGCTAATATCCAATAATCAGTGAGTGAATACCATGTGTGTTCTTTTGTGATTGGCTTACCTCACTCAGGATGATATTTTCTAGTTCCATTCATTTACCTAGGAAACCCTCGAATTCAATGTTTTTAATAGCTGAGTAATACTCCATTGTGTAAATATACCACATTTTTTTAATCCATTCCTCAGTTGAAGGACATCTGGGTTCTTTCCAGCTCCTGGCTATTATAAATAAGGCTGCTATGAACATAGTTGAGCATAAGTCCTTGTTATATGTTCGAGCATCTTCTGGGTATATGCCTAGGAGTGGTATAGCTGGATCCTCAGGTAATGCTATGTCCAATTTTCTGAGGAACCGCTAGACTGATTTCCAAAGTGGTTGCACCATCTTGCAGTCCCACTAACAATGGAGGAGTGTTCCTCTTTTTCCACACCCTTGCCAGCATCTACTATCACCTGAGTTTTTAATCTTAGCCATTCTGACTGGTGTGAGATGGAATCTCAGGGTTGTTTTGATTTACATTTCCCTGACGACTAAGGATACTGAACATTTCTTTAGGTGCTTTTCGGCCATTCGAGTTTCCTCCATTGAAAATTCTTTGTTAAGCTCTATACCCCATTTTGTAATAGGGTTATTTGGTTGTCTGGAGTCTAATTTCTTGAGTTCTTTGTATATATTGGATATTAGCCCTCTATCGGATGTAGGATTGGTAAAGATCTTTTTCCAGTTTGTTGGTTGTCGTTTTGTCCTATTGACAGTGTCCTTTGCCTTACAGAAACTTTGCAATTTTATGAAGTCCCATTTGTCAATTCTTGATCTTAGAGCATATGCCATCGGTGTTCTGTTCAGGAACTTTTCTCCTGTGCCCAAGTATTCGAGGCTTTTCCCCACCTTCTCTTCTATTAGTTTCAGTGTATCTGGTTTTATGTGAAGGTCCTTTATCCACTTAGACTTGAGCTTTGTACAAGGAGATAAGAATGGGTCAATTTTCATTCTTCTACATGTTGTCCTTCAGTTGAACCAGCACCATTTGTTGAAAATGCTGTCCTTTTTCCACTGGACAGTTTTAACTTTTTTGTCAAAGATCAAGTGACCATAGGTGTGTGGGTTCATTTCTGGGTCTTCAATTCTATTCCATTGATCTTCCTGCCTGTCTCTGTACCAATACCAAGTAGTTTTTATCACTATTGCTCTGTAGTACAGCTTGAGGTCAGGGATGGTGATTCCTCTAGAAGTTCTTTTATTGTTGAGAATAGTTTTCGCTATCCTGGGTTTTTTGTTATTCCATATGAATTTGAGAATTTTCTTTTCTAATTCTGTGAAGAATTGAGTTGGGATTTTAATGGGGATTGCATTGAATCTGTAGATTGCTTTTGGCAAGATGGCCATTTTTATTATATTAATCCTGCCAATCCATGAGCATGGGAGATCTTTCCATCTTCTGAGATCTTCTTCGATTTCTTTCTTCAGGGACTTGAAGTTCTTGTCGTACAGATCTTTCACTTGCTTGGTTAGATTCACACCAAGGTATTTTATGTTATTTGCAATTATTGTGAAGGATGTCATTTCCCTAATTTCTTTTTCAGCCTGTTTATCTTTCATGTAGAGGAAGGCTACTGATTTGTTTGAGTTGATTTTATAACCAGCCACTTTGCTGAAGTTGTTTATCAGGTTTAGGAGTTCTCTTGTGGAAGTTTTGGGGTCACTTAAGTATACTATCATATCATCTGCAAATAGTGATATTTTGACTTCTTCCTTTCCTATTTGTATCCCTTTGACTTCTTTTTGTTGTTTAATTGCTCTGGCTAGGACTTCCAGTACTATATTGAATAGGTAGGGGGAGAGTGGGCAGCCTTGTCTAGTCCCTGATCTTAGTGGGATTGCTTCAAGTTTCTCTCCATTTAGTTGGTTTCTCTCCAGTAGATGGTGGCTACTGGTTAAATGATGCCACTAGAGGCACTGCACCATTGTGGCACCATTTTCCTCATGCATCCAGACCACAAGTGGGCTATGAAGACATCTAGTTAACACTTTGTGATAGAAGGCTCTCGCAACTTGTAAACTTGCAAGTTAAAGGGTGAAAGTGACACACTAAACTATAGTCAATCACTAGTGTCTTAGCAAGGAATGGATTATGATTTTACTTAGTCTTAGTGATGGACCTAAATTTACATCAGACTTAAAGACAACTTTCAGAACAATTAAGGACATAGGGCTGGTCCTAGTGATCAAGTCAGGTATGAAAGCAGTATACAGAATATAGACCCTTATGAGGGCAGGATGAGGGTAGTCATGAAGGCCACCTGGAACATTTTGCCCTGGAACAGTATCAAAACATTGACATTTGGCATGACATTTCCTTGCTCTCTCAAATGACTTTGATAGAATATGATTTTCTGTTACATGTTTATCTTGCTTCTCAAATACTGACTTTTGGTGGTTTAGAGTGCATATTTCTTTTCTTTTACATCATTAAAATGTCTCAATAACAATAAATCTTAGACATCTCTCAGGTACAAAAAGAGGTGCTGAAGGAGAAACCAGTTTTGTAAACCACTAAATCCAGATGAGTTTCTTCCTTAAACAAATACACAAAATTTGACTTGGCGGTGATTGCCCAGGCCTTTAATCTCAGCACTTCAGAAACAGAGACAGATATCTCTGTGAGTTCAAGGTCACTCTGGTCTATAGAGTGAGTGCCAGAACAGCTAGGGTTACACACACACACACACACACACACACACACACACACACACACACACACACACAAACCTGCCTCAAAACAACAAACAAAAACAAAATTTAAGCTGAGAAATATCTCATTCTTTTGAATTTATTTTAGAAATTTCTCTTGATATGTGACTGATTTTTTTATACTTTTCTTTTCTTCTCTGCCTTTCTTCCTCTCATATATAAATCACACACACACACACACACACACACACACGTACACACACACACGTACACACACAGGATAGCCTCTAAAATCACTTTTTCTTTTTTACCTCAGCCTCCCAAGTTCTGGAACTATAGGCATGTGCCACCATTTCTGACTTGTTGTCAAAATATTTTTAATTGAAAATGAGTATTGTGGTGGTCTGAATGACAATAACCTCCAAAGGCTCATGTATTTGAATACCTGGTCATCAGTTGGTGAAGCTGTTTGGGAAGGATTAAGAGGTTTGGCCTTGTTGGAGGAGGTGTCACTAGTGGCAGGCTTGGAGAGGTGTGTGTGTGAGTGTGTGTGAGTGTGTGTGTGTGTGTGTTAGAATTTCTGATTTCTGTCATTGTGAAGGTTATCCTGCCTTTTGCCATAGTAGTTAAAAGCAGCATGTTTGAGCAAATAGGGCTACTCTGCTTATTTCTTCCATCAGCTTCTCTAGTTTCCATCATAACTTATGTATTAAATTCCTAGTAAGCATCTACAGTGTAAAGAGAACAGATGGTGATGATTCATATTTTCAAGCAATGATATAGTGATAATTATATATATCAGCTAACTGGTATAAACTATTCACTGTTTATACTCACTTTTATTTTTAATTTTTTAAAAAACTTTATTCTTTAATCCTTTTTTACAGTCCAATTGTCATCTACCTCCCAGTCTGCCTTCCAACTGCTCCCCATCTCCTACTTCCTCCCCCAACCACCCCTGGCTCCAAGATGTCCCCATTCCCCACCCCAACCCCACCAGACCTCCCCACTCCCTGGGGTCTCAAGTCTCTTACTGAAGCCAGACGAGGCAGTCCTCTTCTGTATATGTGTTGGGGGCCTCCTCTCAGCTGGTGTATGCTGCCTGGTTGGTGCTCAGTGTCTGAGAGATCTCGGGGGCCAGGGGTTCCAGGTTAGTTGAGACTGCTGGTCTTCCCATGGAGCCACCCTCCTCCTCAGGTTTCTCTAGCTTTTCCTCAATTCAACCACAGGGGTCCCAGGCTTCTGTCCATTGGTTGAGTGCTAGTATCTGCATCTGATTCGTTCAGTAGCTTGTTGGGCCTCTCAGAGGGCAGCCATGCTAGGCTCCTGTCTGCAAGCACACAGCAGCATCAGTAACAGTGTCATAGCTAACTCATTGCTGAATTGCCCTAGGCTACATTTGGGAAAGACTACACTGAAATAGATTTCTTGTCTATTCAGGCTGAAGCAATGACATCAGTTTAGAGGTGTTGGTGTTTATGTGGGTATATCAACTAAGATATAAATTACTATATTTATATAAGTTGTCTTATTTCACTTTCTTTTTGTATGCATACAGTTGGTACAAGAATCATATCTATATTGGAGACCTAATCAAGTGAATAAATCTTTCTGCCCTCTTCTCTTTTAGCTGGACCACACCAATTTTGAGGAAAGGATACAGACACCACTTGGAGTTGTCAGACATATACCAAGTCCCTTCTGCTGATTCAGCTGATCACCTGTCTGAAAAGCTAGAAAGGTATGATCTTATCAATGACTTTACTGGCAAAAGAAAGATATTTTTTCATGTATTTTAGAGAACAGAAAACTGGAATATATTAGAGGTTCTATTTTAAAATGGTGCGTTTAAATAAAATCATCTTACACTCTTGCTGAATCTTGATCAACTCAGGAATAATTAAACGATGAATGAAAGATAGTTACTTTCTTAAGAAATGGCCTCTTCTACAAAAATAAATGATGCATAGGCTGAGAATTTCTATATCTTTAAAGAAATTAGAATGGGGGAAGAATGAGAAAGAATGAAATAACATCATTGTATAGCAAATTATCTATTTGTTTCCAAAATGTTTGTGGCAGCAGGGATGGAATGTATGCCTTTTTACTGTTTGTCAAACACTCTTCAGAATGTGGTGCATTCTTAACCTTAGCCCCCAATAAACTATTTTTTCTGTAGGTTGTCTGAGTCATGGTGCTTTGATAAAGTAATATATATGGGTCAAAATATATAAGTCAGTCAAATATTCTTAAATTAGTGGTTTCTATTATGATTATATAAAGTAAGTGTAGTTTAGCTTACAGATATTAAAACAAAATATATTTGGATTTGTTTTAGGATGGGAACTTACAAATGTATTTTTTCTTTCTAATTTTGGGTTATTGTATTGATAATTTCATACAGGCATATAAGCTTTTGTCAAGTTCATCTTTGAATCCATTCTACTCAATGCCTATTGGATCCTCCCTACCCATTTCCCTTCCATGTGCTTTTGAAAAACTCACTGATTCCACATAGTGCTACCATATGTGGATAGGATAGGACTATCTACTGTATTGTGGTTGACCTTTCTGGCTCCACCCCTGAAAACCGACTCTCCATTAATTACCTCCTTAGGCAGTAATGGGACTTCATAAGCCCTTCCCTATCCATGCTGAGATTCTCTCTGACATGATTGTGTACAGGTCTTATACATGCAGTGTATCTATTGTGAGTTCATATTGTAACAGTGCTGTCATGTTCAGCAAACACAGACAGCACATTCTATATTTCTGCATGTATCCAATAACTCTAGCTTTTAACCTCACCCTACATCCACTTCCATGATAATCCCTGACCAGATAGATATGTCAGTTAGAGCTCAGGACACCACAGTCACTTCTTCATACAGTGGTCAGTTGTGGATCTCAAAATTAATTGCTATCTACTGCAAAAAAGTGGCTTATCTAATGAGAGTTGAGACCTGCATAAATGTATGGATATAGATAAGAATTTCGGCAGTGGGTTGATACTGTGTCTGTTTAGCAGAATACCAGTTCTTCCCTAGGGCTATGATGTAGCTCAGTTAATGGTACCAAGCATAATTTCCATCTTGTAAAGTGGACCTTAAATCCAATCAGAAAAAATTGATTACTACTATATCATTCATGTCTCTCAGTGTCCTACCCATGGACACGTCTTTTCAAAGCCAGTCTTTATTATAGATGACAGCGTTTACACCTGAATAAGACTTACTTTTTCATCCAATCACATGCATAGAACTTTCAGCACTATCCCCACCAACTACTATGGGTGAAGCTCCCTTGTTGCTACCTGATTGATTTTTCACATTTTATGATTCAAGTATCCAATTTCTTTAGCTGTAGGGTCTTACCATCAAACCCTGGAAGCTAACCAAGAACACTGGCAATATGTAGCCTATAATATTTGGGGGCTTATGGGACCCTAGTAACCAAAAACTCTAGAGAGATAATCACTGTCTAGCACTGGGATTTTTTATTAATTAATTTACTTTATATCCTGGTCATAGCTTCCCCTTCCTCCTCTCCTCCCACCTCCATCTCACTTCACCTCCCTGCCATCCTCCTGTCCTCCTTTTCTCCTCAGAAAAGACTCAGAAAAAGGGAAGCCTTTCATGGGTGTTATCCTGCCTTGGTATATCAAGTTACAGTAGCACTAGGCATATCTTCTATTATGCAAGGCAGCCCGGTTAGGGGAAAGAGATCCAAAGGCCAGCTAAAGAGTTGGATATAGCTCTTGCTCCTTCTGTTAGGAGTTTCACATAAAGACCGAGCTGTATGACTGTTGTCAAGGTGTATGACAGGTGTGGTGGGCCATGGTCCCATGTATATACACTCTGTTTGGTGGTTCAGTCTCTGTGGGTCCCTAAAGGCTCATGTTAGTTGGTTCTGTATATTTTATTGTTGTGTGCTTGACCTCTCTGACTGTCAATCTATGTCCCCCTCTTCCGTAGAATTCCTCAGGGTTCATCTAAGTTTTTGGCTAGGCACTGGAATTTTTATTTGCTAGACAATGGTGTCTAAGAGAGGTATCATCCTTCTGTTATTAGGATAACTCCATTTAAAAGCCTTTCTTTTTGTACATATGTATATATTTTAGGAAACTTTCACAGTAACAGGTTCTCATGAATGCTTTTGCTAGCCTTTGTATTTTGTAGTTCCACTTGAATTTTAAGTATTTTTTTCAGTATCTGTGAACTACATTGGGTTTTGATTGCATTGAATCTGTAGACTGTCTTTGATAGGATGGCCAGTTTTATATCACTCCTACCAGTCAATGAGTATGGGGGAATATCATCTTCTGGTATCTTCTTAAAATTTTGTTTGGTGTTTTAAAGTTTTTATTGTATAAATCCTTCAATTCTTTGGTTAGATTTATTCAAAGATAATTTATTTTTTTAGGCTATTGTGAATGGAACTGCTTTTCATGATTTCTTGTATAGGTATTATTTCTGTATAAAGACTATAGGTTATTTTTTTCTGTTAATTTTACACCCTGCTACTTTGCTGAATATACATTCATTGTCTGTAGTAGTTTTTTGCTATCTGTGGTGTTTTATGTATAGAATCATATTTATACCTATTTTGTCTACTACTTTTGTTTTACTTATCTAGCTAAGACATCAAGCACCATATTAAACAGTAGTGAAGAGGGTAGGGTGGACATCCATATCTTCATAATTTAGTAGAAATGCTTCAAATCATCTCCATTTATCATAATGTTGGCTGCAGGCTTGTCTATTACCCTTATTATGTGACATAAGGCCCTGTACCCCTAGATCCTCCAGGACCTTTATCATGAAGGAATGTTGGAATTTGTCAAAGACATATCTCCATACCTAAGGAGATAATTCATGTAGTTTTAATCTCTAGAACCTATTTGTTTGACACATTGCTTTTATTGACTTACGTTTGTTGAATACTTCCTGTATCTCTAGAATGAAGATGATATTTTTATATGTTCTTGAATTTGGTTTACAAGTATTTTATTGAGAATTTTTACATATGAGTCCATCAGAAAGACTGTTTACAATTCTCATTTTTTTGGTGGGTTTTGTGTCTGATCTTGGTATCAGGTAAAGACGTAAAATAATAATTTAGAAATTTTTCTTCCTTTTCTATTTTATCAAACAATTTAAGGACTATTAGTGTTAATTCTTTCAAGGTCTAATAGAATTCTGAATTCTGTGCTGATTCCATCTGGGTGTGTGGGGGGGGAGGGTGTTCATACAGAGATTTTTAATTACTGCTTTTTCATTGACTGTTATTGAGCTGTTTAAATTATCTACTTCATCTTGATTTAACTTTATAGGTCACATGTATCAACAAATCATCTGTTTCTTTGAGAGTTTGCAGTTTAGTAGGAAATACCTTTTTTAAATTGTATTGATTCTTTGAATACCCTGAGTATCTGCTGAAATGGCATTTGTTTCATCTCTAATATTATTTATTTGGGCCTTCTATCTTTTTTAGTGAATTTGGCTAATGATTTGTCAAACTTGTTGCTCTTTTCACAGGACCAACTCTTTGTTTCCTTGATTCATTGTTTTCTTTCTATGTCATTAATTTCAGTCCTGATTTTGAAATATTTCTTCTTATCTACTCTTCTTTGGTATTATTTGTTCTTGTTTTTCCAAGGCCTCTGGGTATATAATTAATTTATTAATTTGAAATCTCAGTGTTGGTTTTTGAAATTTTTTTTGGCTCTTGCTGCTGTAAACTTTCTTCTTCAAACTGCCTTCATATGTCTCATAGATTTTTGTATCCTGTAGTTTCATTTTCCTCTAAGTTTTAGGATTTACTTTTTTTCTTTGACCCAATTATTTAGTCATGAGCTGATTAGTTTCCAAAATTTCACATACTTTCTCGTTGTTGATATCCAGCTTTATTCCATTGTGCCACATGGAATGCAAGGTGTCCTAATACATAGTCAATTTTGAAGAGAGTTCCATAGGTTACTGTGAAGAATGTGTGTTCTTTAATATTTCACTAGGATGTTCTGTAGGTAGCTGTTAGATACACTTGATCTCTGAGATGACTTGTCTGTTGGTAACACTGAGTTTTGAAGCCACTTTTTCCCCTTGAAACTGGGTGCACTTGGATTTTGCATATAAATCAAAATATCTAAATGTAATATCCTCTAAATGGATTGGTTTTTTTTTCAGTAATTTACCTAATGGCAGGGGTGATACCAACTTTTGTTTTACTTATTTATTATTTACTTATTTACTTACCTAGCTACTCTTCTGAGTAGTTTTGGTTTGAAGCTTGTCTTGTCAGGTATTACAGTAGGTATACTTGATTGTTTCTTAGTACTATTTGCTTAGAATACCATTTTCTATCCTATTACCCTAAGCTGAGCTAGTATCTGATGTTGATGGTGATGTATATGCTTCTTAGAGGCAGCAAAAAGGTAGATCTGAGTTTCTAATCCAAGCTGCTAGTCTACATCATTCTATTGAGGAGTTGAGACTTAATATTTTTTTATTGAAAGGTATATTTAATATCTGCCATGTTGTTCTTTTGTGCTATCTTTTTTGATAAACTGTTATAGAATTGTTTACTCTCTGTGACTTCTTGTGAAGCCCGTTTATCTTGTTTTCAGTATTCCTTCCAGTATCCTTTGTAGAGCTGGCTTAGTACCTGTAAATTAATTTAATTTCTTTTTCTCATGGTAAGTTTTTATTTCTCTTTAAATTCTAATATATAATTTTGCTGAATATAATACTATGGGTTTACAATTATGATTTTTTGGAACTCTTGGATCTTTTAGGATATACCCTTTCCAGCCTTTCTGGCTTAGGAAAAAAAAAAACAATGCTTTAGGAGTGAGGTGGGAGATATTGGAAGGAATTAGAGGAAAGGGACTTAGGCTGGGCTTGGGGGAAAAGAGAAAACTGATACACTTTAAGATGTTAAAAGTAAATAAATTTTTTTGATGAAAACTTTCTACTGAATTATCAGGTGGTATTCTGACGGCTCTGCCATTAGAAGAGACTTGTTCTCTTTTTCTCTTTCAATCTCTTTCTCTATTCTGAACTTTTAATGTTTTAACCATACCATGTGCTGAGGAAGTTACTTTTGTGGCTCTGTCTTTCTGGTGTCCTGTGAGTCCTCTTGTACCTAGAAGGGCATCTCTTTTTCTAGGTTTGGAATTTTCCTTCTATGGTTTTATTGTCTATTTATAAAGCCGTCACTTTGGAGTTCCACAGGTTTCCCAAATTTTAGTCAAATATATTTTAAAATTTCTTGCTGACTTTTACTGAGTGACACAATTCCAATATGTTGTCTATAGCCTTCATCCTCTGTTTTCTATATGATCCCAGCTACTGATTAGACTTCCCACTAAGATTTTTACTTGGATTATTGGTTCTTTTCATTTCTAGAATCATTTTAGTTTGAAATTTTCCAACAATTCTCTTCATTGAAGTTTATTATTCTATCTTGTATTGACTTCTTTATTTCGTTAATCCCTATGTTCTTTTGTAGGATATTCATGCCTTTTTTTTTAGATGTTTGAATATACTCATTCTTTATTAGGTGCCATTATTGTAGGATTAGTAATTTATTGAGGAAACATGGTATCTTGGTTTTTCATGTTTATTTCATTTGTGTGCTGAACTTGTACATCTCAAATAGTTATTGAGTTCCCTCCTTCTCTTTTTTATTCAAGTTACCATCTTTCACTGAAGTCATCTACAGTGTTCATTGTTTCAGTAGGGTTGAGAATGTCGTTTCCAAACCATAATTATCTTCAGCTTACAGATGAGCACACCATGGCTTAGAGATAATGCAATTTGCCAACCACTCAATGATGAATAATTCAGTCCAGGTGAATTTATCATAGTTCCCTTTTCTGACTATTGGTTGGGGCCATTGTGATTGTACAAAACCTCAATCAACTAGGTTTATCAATTTAAAAATGGACATTTAATAGCTTATGAAGCCTAAACTATGTGAGTATCTAGGTAGAAGACTAACTAACCTTAGGGGGTCAGTGGGTCCAATATAGCTGAACTCAAATTTCTATTTGTGGTATTTGTCCTATGCTGGCCTATTTCCTTAGATTAGTTTTCTCCTCACGTGGAGCTCTCAGAACCCTATGCTTACACCTTTCTGTGCCACAGAAGATAAGTCTTCCTTCCTCCCCTCTCCTCTTTCTTTCCTTCCTACCTTCTTTCCTTCCTTCTTCCACCTCTCTGTTTTTTCTTTAAACACCAAATTTATAGAATTATCTGGCCTTATACTTTTGTGCTTTGTTTTATGACTTCTGTTTTGACAGAATTTTAAAAATTCATCTATTGTGTTTTAATTCACTCTTTGTCTTAGAATGGATACATACGTTCTAATAAGAAATAAATTCTATTCTATATAATTGTCATTGCTACAATTTTGTATCTCTTCATCTTATTTCTTTTTTTGGTTTTAATTATTTTTTATTTTTTATTCTTATTTTTTAAAATGTTAACCAAAGGCTTTATAAGTTTGGTAATGCTCAATGACAAGATGCCCATACAATCAGAAGTGTAACCCAATACCCAACCTGGATATACCAACTATCTTTGACTGGCGGAAACACATAAACATCCGCCTCCATGTTCCCCTCCTCCACCCTCCACCTCTCTCTCTCTCTCTCTCTCTCTCTCTCTCTCTCTCTCTCTCTCATCTACTAGCTCCTCCTCCTCTTCTTACTCCTCCTCTTCCTCTCCTTACTCTTCCCACCATAGCTCCTCCTACATATCATCCTTCCTGTTAAGATAAAACTTTTTTCTCAAAATACAATTAGAGCATAACTATACCAATTTGTATGAGTAAGGTACAAGGTAGACCTAATACCCAGTCCATCATTTTGTTGATTAACCAGAACCTTTGTCATCACTCCTACCTAAGACTTAGTTCTGAACCTGCCTTTTTTCTTGGCTTTAGAATGAATGTCAGCTGAAAACCATCCTCTCGAGTCTTCTCTCTCAAAGTAAATAGCTGGGATTAGCTATGAGACTATAAGTCTTCAACCCTGTTAGAAATCCAGAATGACTGAATTAACTGAAATTATGGGACGCATAAAGCATAACTTCTAAAACGTAGCCAATTTATAGAGACCGCTGAACACCTGGACAGTCCCTATACTACAAAACGTTGGAGCATCTGATCTTCAGCCTTCTGGCCCAGGATCATCTGATAGACTTAGTGATGCAGAATTATTAAGGGCTGATTACTCTGTCTTAGCAGATATAATCAGTTGACTATTCCTCAAGTGTGTCCTTTTCAGGACAGTAATTTGTCTGTAGATGACAACAGGCAATTCTTGCCTAGTGGCTGTCTCACCACAACTGGAGTAACTCCAAAGATGCTCAGTTTCTTAGAATCCAAGACAGGACGCTATCAGGAGCAGATAGGTCTCTAATAAAAATGAACCTTAATGCAGAAATGTTTGTAACATCAATTCTGTGGATTTCTGACGTTTTGAAAACCAACTATCCATGTAAGGTAATCTGGACTGTTGTCTGTTAACTCCTCTCAGCTATTTCTAAATAAAATATAGAAAACACCCTAACAATAAACTCAGAGCCATGAATTTGCTATGGTCCTTAACTCACAGGCTAACCATCTCAAATCAGTTAAAAAAAAAAAACAGTTAAAGAAGGACTGGTTCTAAGCCTTGTATTCCTAAATGTGTTGTATAGGCACAATGCCTATGAGAGTAACAATATTAATCTCACTTCTATATCATTAAGAAACTCGTACCAATGAAAACCAAAGTTTGAAATCAAAGAGAATTTTGTACCATTTAAGAAATTATAACCTCAGCTTAATAACAATTATACAGATTTCTACCAATACGTTATGGCTATGCAATAAATCCTAGCTATTCCTCCCTGTTCCAACAAAACCACTACTTTTCCTTAGAAAGACAGCCCAATTTTAACCACCTCTGTCCCCAAGCCCAGGGAATAGGGGAACCGACTCTTCATTAACTTCTTCAAGCTGATTACGGGCATTGAGATATTAGAAGAGGGCGGGGGGGGGGAGAGTAAATTGATAAGCCTCTGGCATCTGTGTCTTCACTGCATTCAGCTGAGATTCCAGGACATCAGAGGTTCGAGCAGGTCTGCTCAGATCGCTTGATGAGTAGATATACCAAGGCTGTGTATTCTGCAATATATAATTCTCAAAACAAATTTTAGTATCAAGACATTTTTGTTTGAATTCTGCAATCTAGTCTTCTGATGGCCTGTCTCTATCATAACTAATCCATATAATTCTGGGAGTTTCTATGAGGGTGTGCTCTCACCATCCTCCCATTCCTGCCTCCCTGCTCTCAGAGTCCCCAACACTAGGGAATCCAAACTATTGGGTACCAAGGCTCTCTACTTCCACTGATGCCTCACAAGACCACCCTCAACTACCTATACAGGAGGAGCCATGTTCTTCCCTTTGTGTTCTTGGGCTGGAGGTTTTAGAATGGCCACTCCAGCTTGTTTCTTAGGACCATTTGCTTGAAAATTTGTTTCCAGCCTTTTACTCTAAGGTAGTGTTTGTCTTTGTTACTGAGGTGGGTTTCCTGTATGTAGCAAAATGCTGGGTCCTGTTTACGTATCCAGTCCATTAGCCTATGTCTTTTTATTGGGGAATTGAGTCCGTTGGTGTTAAGAGATATTAAGGAACAGTGATTGTTGCTTCCTGTTATTTTTGTTATGAAAGGTGGAATTATCTTTGTGTTTATATCTTCTTTTAGATTTGTTGGAAGAGGATTACTTTCTTACTCTGTCTAGGGTATAATTTCCCTCCTTGTATTGGAGCTTTCCTGCTAATATCCTTTGTAATGCCGGGTTTGTGGAAAGATATTGTGTAAATTTGGTTTTGTCATGGAATATCTTGCTTTCTCCATCTATGGTAATTGAGAGTTTTGCTGGGTATAGTAGCCGGGGCTGGCATTTGTGTTCTCTTAGGGTCTGTATGATGTCAGTCCATGATCTTCTGGCTTTTATAGTCTCTGGTGAGAAGTCTGGTGTAGTTCTTATAGGTCTGCCTTTATATGTTACTTGGCGTTTTTCCCTTACTGCTTTTAATATTCTTTCTTTGTTTTGTGCATTTGGTGTTTTGATTATTATGTGGCAGAAGGTATTTCTTCTCTGGTCGAGTCTATTTGGAGTTCTGTAGGCTTCTTGTATGTTTATGGGTTTCTCATTCTTAGGTTAGGGAAGTTTTCTTCTATAATTTTGTTGAAGATATTATTGGCCCTTTAAGTTGGGAATCTTCACTGTCATCTATACCTATTATCCTCAGGTTTGGTCTTCTCATTGAGTCCTGGATTTCCTGGATGTTTTGTGTTAAGAACTTTTTGCATTTTGCGCCTTCTTTGACAGCTGTGTCAATATTTTCTATGGTATCTTCTGCACCTGAGATTTTGTCTTCTATCTCTTGTATTCTGTTGGTGATGCTTGCATCTATGACTCCTGTTTTTTTCCTAGGTTTTCTATCTCCAGAGTAGTCTCTCTTTGTGATTTCTTTATTGTTTCTACTTCCATTTTTATGTTCTGGATGGATTTGTTCAATTCCTTCACCTGTTTGGTTGTGTTCTCTTTTAATTCTTTAAGGGATTTTTGTGTTTCCTCTTTAAGGGCTTCTACCTGTTTACCCGTGTTCTCCTCAAATTCTTTGAGAATGTTATTTATGTCCTTCTTAAAGTCCTCTATCATCATCATTAGAGGTGATTTTAAATCTGAATCTTGCTTTCCTGGTGATATGGGGAATTCAGGACTTTCTAGTGTGGGAGAACTAGGTTCTAATGATGCCAAGTTCCCTGGGTGCTTATGTTCTTGTGCTTGTCTTTTGCCATTTGAATCACCTTAGCGCTACGTGCCCTGTCTCTTATTGGTGCCTGTTTTTCCTGTTATCTTGGTTGTTTCATAACTGTGTGGGGTGTGTGTTGCTACTAGGGTTAGAGCTGGGGCCCAAGATCTGCTCAGTGCTTGGGCCCAGACAGGAAGGAACCAGTGTTCCGGACCAGGAGTGAATTCCTGGATCCTGGTGGGTCCCAGTTACTCCCTGTTCGGGGGGAGGGGGGTTGCTGTCTCCTTACCTAAGATGCTGCCCAGGAGCATCTAACGAGCTCCTGGGAGGCCTTCTTCCTCTGGGTTTTGTGAGATTGGGTACAGAGCAGCCGCCCGAGATCTGCTCAGTGCTCGGGCCCAGACCGGAAGGTTCATCTTATTTCTTGTTAATATATTTATTGAAACCACTCCTTTACTCGATTGGGAAGTGACTGAAGTTTTCAGTCGGCTGGCTGAGGTCCATTGATTGACTCCTCTGCTTCACTTTTGTGGCCATGAGATGGAATGATTTGTATCACTGCAGTGTGAAAACCAGAAACCCACTCTGTGTTCCAACTAACCTATGAGCTTTGCCAGTCTGGAACTCTTTCCCCTCATTAAGCTTCTTTACTGTGTTGCTGGATTAATACCTTCTACTTTGATTGCTAATTGCTCTAGAGCTACAGATTATTCAAGTCCTATGATTAAAATGACAGCTTCTTTCCCCCTTAAGTCTACATCTCTTCCATTTCATAGCTGACAATTCTTTGCTCTTCTGGTCTCCACTTGCTTATTATCCATTTATATATTTATTCCTGAAATATGGATTCTGGTTTGACCATATTTCTCAAATTGCATTGATGAGGGATAACAGTGACCCCTTACTGTCAAATGTGACACTTTTTTGTATTTACTATCCCACTGTTATTGGTATCCATTCATTCATCCATTCATCCATTCATTCAACCATTTTTCTTTTTTTTTGGTTTATAGACATTCACCCTTCTCCATTTCCTAATAAAGTTTATCATTAAATTATAATTGATGTATTGAAAATTTTTAATGAGACCTATGCAAGGGCATGGAGAATATACTGCTACTGTGTATTCTTGTGACCTACTTTTTTTTTTTTTTCGGTTTTTCGAGACAGGATTTCTCTGTGTAGCCCTGGCTGTCCTGGAACTCACTCTGTAGACCAGGCTGGCCTCGAACTCAGAAATCCGCCTGTCTCTGCCTCCCAAGTGCTGGGATTAAAGGCGTGCGCCACCACCGCCCGGCTACTTTTTTTTTAAAATAAAGTTTATTTACTTATTCCCTTTACAACTCAGTATCAGCTCTTCCTCTCCTCCCAGTATCTCCTGACACAAGTTCTCCTTCCATTACTTCTTCTGAATGGGACATGTTCCTTTGGGTGTCAAATCCCCACCCCAGCACACCAAGTCACCTTGGGACCAGGTACATCACCTCCCACTGAGACTCTCTAAATATCACAGATGAAGAAACTGGCTCCATGTTTGTGAATAAAGAGTACAAGAGGATCATGAATTGGCTAGGCCTTGATCAGCTGCCATTAGCAAGTTTCTCAGGGACGTCATGGTCCATGTACTGAGACTCCCAAGCTTTTCATTAATCTCAGTTGTATGTTCTTCCTCTGAAGTGATGTGGAACCATATTTAGTTATGCTAACCTAATGATAACGAGAATAGCCATTAATGAAATACAAGGCCTTTATCTGAGTTGTGTTCTTGTCTGTGGTTCATGGAATTTTTTCATCTCAGCACAATTTGAAAATGAGCCCAAGACATGTTTTTATCCATTACAATAATTATAAATATGTTTTCTTAATAAACAGTGACAACAGCCTACAACAAACCAGCTGATATTCTGCTAGTACTGAAATAGAATTTTGTCAGTACTATTTACTACCTATCCTTATGAACATATTTTTATTTTGCTCTATTTTCAAATTCTTATACACTACTAAATGAATTCAGTAGTTGGATATGAAGTTAATGATAATTCTTTCATTTTTTTCTTTAAAACACCAAATAGGTTTTCTTTGTGTTAAATAATAAAACATTCACCTGATGTTTCCCCTTTCATTAGCATATCTGTTGGTATTGTCATTGTTCAGGTCTCTTCTAGGCAACCAGATTGTTGATATTATAGGTGTAGCTTCCCTGTCATTTCTAGAAGTCATATCTCATAGCAGACTTTCTGGCTTTCTGGCTCTCACAGTGCTCTAGCCCCTTCTTTCAAGAGCACCACTGCTAGACAAAGAACTATAGACAACTGAGAAAAAAATGTTTTTTTTTAATAGAGGTGAGCTCCCTAATTAGTTATCCAATGCCAAGGAGTCAGCCCTGAAGTCATATACATACAAGCAGCATGAAAGGGACTCACCAGATCGTGTGTGTGTGTGTGTGTGTATGTATGTATGTATGTATGTATATGTAAATATGTTAAAATAATAATATATATTGTACTCAAAGACAAAGAGTCTATGAATTTGAGAACGCGGAAGAGGAACAGGGGAGGAGCTGAAGGGAGGAGACAGGAGGGGATGGAAGGTGGACAATGAAAGGGAAAATGATGTAATTATATTAATTAAAAATGTAAAAATATATTTAAAACAAAAGATTTCCTCGATGTTTTGAAAGCTTCATATTGTGAAATCTGTGACAGTTAAAAACACATACATATCATGAGATAATGGGAAAAACGGTTAAAATATCTATTCTTGCATCTTGTTCTGGACACAAGTGGATTTTCAGTGTTATACATCATTTGCTCACCCTGTCATTTCTTTTAAAAAACCTAGTACAGTTTTTCAACATACAAAACTTTCATATTTCATAAAGTTATTTTTATTTCATACTTCGTATTTTCATAAAGTGAAACTGTGCAGAGTGATTTCATGGCAGACCATCAGATTATGCCAAATATCTGGTTGGGTAGTTGGTACTGGAGAGACATCACAAGGTTTTGTCTATTGCATCTGGAGAGGTATCACAAGGTTTTATCTCTTGTATCATAATAGTTAATATCCTTGACATTCGTAGGACAGAAAGCATGAAGGGAAGTAGAGTAGCTCAGATACGTGCACCTGCAGCTCACTCGCCTCATTTTCTTCTTCTTTGCAGGGAATGGGACAGGGAACAAGCTTCAAAAAAGAATCCCCAGCTTATCCATGCCCTTCGGCGATGCGTTTTCTGGAGATTCATCTTCTACGGAATTTTGTTATACCTAGGGGTAAGAATCTCACTTGTAAATATAGAGACATGTATTATTACAATATAATCACTAGTTTTGTGATTACAGAAAGATGAGGGCAGTCTTATAAACAAAGGGTTTTTTGTTTTTATTTTTTTAATAAATTCTATTATAAGTCTAAACAAAAATGACTGAAAACTCTAGCAAAAATTAGTGGAAATTCTTAAAAGTAGGTCTCAGTTTATAGTTCAAAATTAAAATGGGTTGCGAAAAGCAAATTACTTGTTTCAAAATTATGCTCTTTTATGAATCCAGATTATAATGTCTTAACTGTATGTGAGATTATTGGCACCTTTAATTTTCTGTATTAAAAAAGAGAATGTTAGATGACAATCTCATGACGAGAATAAGACTCCATTCAGTCAATTATATGGAGGAATTTTTTTTGATATTTTGGATTAATAGATAAATATGGCTATAAGCTATAGATATACTGAATTTTATGAAGGAATGTTTATGATATTGAACATATATATTGAGAGAGAGAGTGGGAGAGAGAGAGAGACAGAGAGAGAGACAGAGAGAGAGAGAGAGAAAGAGAGAGAGAATTGTTTCCAAAATTGACTAAAAATTGATTTAAAATGAGGTGATGAGGAACACTTAGAATGTATTCTGTCAGCAGCTTATGTCTTCATCATTGTAAAGAGAATAGCAGCCTGGAAACCTAGGCTTTGTGATGTTTAAGGACTTTGGATGTCCCCAGATCTGCTCAGAAGTGGTTATTTTTTCTGTGTCATCTGAGCATCACTTTGAAAGCTTGGTCATAGCCTGTAGAAGAGGATGACAAGCAGAAAATGTATTGAGTCTGCTGTAACAATTCACCACAATAGTGCCTTGGGGTGTTATGTTCTATTTGGATTGACTTGCTTATACTTCTTCAGGTCTTTATCCTCAGCTAGCAGGGCTTTGGTTTCTCCTCAAATGCTGTATGAACTATATGTAACCATGCTACTTAAACAATTTTATTTTATTCTGCTAACTAATAGCTAAAAATTTCATTAAAAATTTATCTTGACAAAATTGACTATAATTGTTTCAGAATGTAATGCTATTTTCTTCTAGAAGAAATTCTTCTGGTCTTTATCAATCTACATATGTATATATAAATATAAATATATAGATGCATAGATTTTAATTTATTTGTAAGTAAATTTATTCATATTATCATCACATATTTATACATAGATTCATATAGTCACATATAATAAATAATTTGTTATAAATTATAGATATGTTATCTAATGGTGGATCTGTAGATCTATGCAGGAAAGACAAGACTATAAAAATATAATTTCTTCTAGTAGAATGTGTTATAAAATACATACAGAGACATATATAGATATACAGAAGAATGAATTATCTATTCAACATATCTTTGAGGTCATTTTTATAGTGAGTATACAGACCATTTGAAGATATTTTCAGTCAAGATTTCCTTGTGAGTAGACATTAAGGACAGAGAAAGGCAGTAAATATGGAAAAGTATTAAAACGTTTCAAGGTTAAAAATGGTTGAAAAATCTCAAAGCCATTCACAGTGAATTAGTTATCTATGGATGAGTGATTAGAAGTGCTTCTGAGATAACCTGAGTGCTGGAATGTATATCTCTGGCTGATACCCAACCAAATATTGGTAAGGAAATGTCCTGATGGGAGTGAATTGATGAATGTGCAGAGTGAGAAGACACGAGGAGAAAATGAGCTGGGCAGGACACAGTGTAGTGATGTTGAAGAGAGTCTTCCATCCCTCTCCCTCCCCCTACATAACGCATCACTGAGACCACACAGTTCAGTGTTGTAAAGCTATTCAAATCTAGATCCCATTTACTTAGGTACATACAATTTCCAAGATCTATTATTTATTTCAATTTAAGATTTATTTTAAAACATTTATTTGATACAGTGTATATTTCAATGTATGTATACAATCTTTCATGATCAAAATAGCGTAATTATCATACAGATCACTCAATCATTTCTTTGTGGTGAGAAAAGAAAAATTCTCTCCTGGCTGTTTTGAGATACTGTTGCTAACTATATTCACTCTAGTAGAACGTCTTTCTTCTGTCTGTGGATTTGTCTTTGGTAACAGAGCTTTCCCAGCATCCTTGTGTCTACTCCTCTGACCAGCCTTTGTTATCTTAACTCCTCTTCCAACTCACAGTGAAAATGGGAGAAAGTTTAGCCATTTTAATAAACTTCTACCGTGTTGAGCTTTACTGTTGTGTGTTCTTTCTGGGCATTTTCTTCATCCTATTAAATAAACAAAGACTACTGAAACAGATATAATACTCGTATAAGTAAATGTAGAGGGACATACATTCAGAATGTGTTTATATTCTTGATCTCTGTATATCATGATAATTGTGGCATAACAGTTAGTTTCACTACTGATAGGAAAAAGCACTATAAAAATTGCATTCAACAGTGAAAGGTTAAGACAAAGGAAATTCCATCACAAAGGACCTTATTTCTACAATAGTGACACAATTTTAAAATTGTATTAGCTATGGTACATCCCCACTAACTGTGGACATGCTTTTTTCTTTATCTTACTCAGCAGCCAGACATAACATGGTCTTTACTCTTCAACACTTCAAGCACAGAAGAGAGACAGGCTGTTAAAAACCAAAGTAGCGGAGTCAATTAAGGATAATCTAAGGGAAGCTAAGTATCTGTAAGCATATCACTGATGGAATATGATCATCAAAGAGAACTTGTTACTATAGAATTTTTGATTCTGTGTTTCCATCACTACATATAGGTTTATTAGTTCAGCTTATATCAGGACTTTTTTTTTTAAGTCCCAGAAAGCTAAATGACATAAAGAAAACCTAATTCTCACAATGCCACAGTTCTTATATTCCCCAGAGTGTTATAGATGAGGATCTGTCCCTTATATTTAGACAAAGACAGGCTTTTGAATCCAAGCTTTCCTGCTCCTAAAGCAAGAGTGGGGTAATTCTGCTCACGCCTGGGCTCTGCCTAGGGCACTTTATCTGCATACATCCCCTCAGTATGAGTGCTCTCAGCAAAGCTTCTAGAGTTCTGCTGTCTATGATTCACTTTTCATCTCTGTCTCATCTCTGGGAACACCCATAGCTGACTGCTTCTCTGGATTCAGCTTCACTCACACCTGAACTCTCCATAAGCTTGCTACAGCTCGAGTGTTCTTTTCTCCTTGTAGAGCCTCTGCCCTTATCACTAACACACATGCTTTCTGTAGAAAAGGTCTTCCCTAGATCCTGTAATCAGAACACTGAAGTTCATAGCAATCTTTTTGAAAAGGAAAGAATTTTTGCTCATATTTACAGTATCTAACTCCAGATAATTTGATACTTCTCCCTCCATTTTCTATGGGAATATTTACTTAATGAAAGGCAGAAAAAGCATTCTTTCACATAGTGTTCAACTATTCTCCTTTTAATGTATTGTGAATATTTTTTATGCCATTAGATGCTCCCCACCTGATTAGTAAATCTCTATTTGTACTGTTATTCATGGAATAAGTTCCAAGTTATTTTAAATTGTTTTAATTTTATGGCTAGTGAAAGTAGTCCTTCAATATACATCCAATTAGATAAAAACTAAATCTTGCTATGACTTCTAGACTTGAGGTATACAAATATAGTTAGAAAATACATAATTTTTCTAGTACTACAGTGGAAAATTGAGTCTTTACTACCAATTGATATTATCATCATCTTTGAAATACTATATATATTTCTAGGTGAAAAGCATACATTATTATTATCAGCATTATTTTTGGTTCTCAATAAGTTTAAAATGCTTTTTATAGTCATTATGCATTTAAATTTGTGTGTATGTATGTGTGTGCATGTGCGTGCATCCATGCGTGCATGTGTGCATGTGTGTGTGTTAATTGTCCTTTTATTCTAGTTCTATTTTGTTGTATTTCTCTGTTTCATATTAGAATATTTTCCCTATGAGAAAATACTTTATGGGCATTGTCATTTTATTCTATTTCTATTTTATGAATTGTCTTTTTATTATATTTCTATTTTGTTGTATTTCTCTTTTTCATATTAGAATATCTTCTCTATGGAAAATATTTTATGGACATTGTAATGTTATTCTTATAATTTTTAATATTTTTTTTAGATAGGGTCCTATTCTATAACCCTAGTTGACCTAGCTTATCTGGAATTTACTATGTAGCCCATGCTATTTGGAACTCACAGAGAACTAACAGCTTCTGGCCCATGAGGACTGGAATAAAGACATGGGCCATTACATAAGGACATGTTTTTATTTTTTAGCTATTATAATTTTAATTGCTACATACCTGTATAATCTTTTTTATTTTGTTTTATACTTCTGTTTCAGAGGTATATGAAACTCAAATATTATGCAAGGTGCAGATATCTTTGGTTTTATTTTAATTTTATTGTTTAAAGATTATCTTTTTTATGGGTACATATGTGCATCTGCATGTCTATATTTTTACTAGATGTGTGGATGAACCACAGAGGCCAAATGAGGTCATTGTGTTCCCTGGGACTTGAATACAGACAGTTATAAGCTACTTTATGTGGGTACTGGGAACCAAACTCCAAACTCAAGTGTTCTAGAAAAAGAATATCCTCTCAATCATGGAGCCATTTCTCTAGCCTCTGTTTGTGCTTCATTATGTCATGTTTTACAGTTAAATATCTATGACACATAGAACTTAAATTCTCTAATGAATTAAGTGTCATTCATTATAAGCTACATTATTATATATATTTGGAAATTTCACTGGAATTTCCTGATAAATCAGTATACTTTCTTTGTCCTGTGACATGTATACTTATATGGTTTAATATCCAGTACCTGAAATTTTCATATTGTTTTTATTCTTCAAATAGTTTCAATTCGTATTTATTTCTAAATAAAATTCAGTATAATTTTCATTTATTGATTTTTTTGCATTTTAGCATTTTTAATTTGATATTTTATTTATTTACATTTCAGTTGTTATCCCCTTTCCCCATGTTCCCCCTCTCCCATTAATCTCCTATCCCATCCCTCCTCCTTTTTTGCTTTTATACAGTTTAAATTACATGCAAGTATTAAGGTCAGTTCTAGGTTAAGGAACTAGCAATACAATAGATGCCAATAGTCAAGGAACAAGCAAGACAATAAACCAAGATAGTCAAAGAGCATGCAGGACAATAAACAGAGTCCCGTGATCACTCCTGTGATCACTATTTCTGAGGGCTTATCCAGATGACCAAAATATCTCAGCCTATTCCCTGTCCTAGCCCAAAGTCATTTTCATGCCTGAAACCTACTTTGTTCTAGCTTAAGTTTTAGATTCCTTCCTGTAATTACTTCTTTGTCCTAGCCTAGGATTTAGATTCCTTCCTGAAATTGCTTCTTTGTTCTAGCCTAATGTCAGAATACTGCCTGCAGTTCATTTCCTTGTCCTTGGCCTATCTCAGATTTCTGCCAAGCAGCCCATTTCCTTGTCCTTGGTCTATGTCAGATTTCTGCCAAGCAGCCAATTTCCTTGTCCTTGGCCAACGTCAGATTCCTACCAGGCAGCCCCAAAAGCTCTCCACATCTCTCCCTTTTTTATTGCATAAACCAGACTGAGCCTGTTTTAGGTTGTTCTGACAAGAATGCCTTCCTTACCCGTCATGGAATATGCATTATCAAAAGCAATGTACTTATGTCTTAGGTTGGTAAGGCTCTGTGCAGAATCTTACCCATCCTTGGCTTGACAGCCTGTTAAATTAATAACTCTGTCTAAGGGTCCATTTTCAGTTTCAAGTAATGTACTTTGGCTTCCAACTTGTTGATGTAGTTAGAGACAAACTTTAACACAATGGGCAGGAATAAAAGTATTCTCTGGGACAAAAGGGGCTAGCCTGATCAAGCTATATGTACCATTCTTGAGGTTTGACCAAAATCGAAATATTGACCTCAAGCTATGGATAATTAATTTTATCAGGATTGTCTGTAGCATCAAAGCTCAACAGAACAGCATTTTTAAAATTCATAATCTCACTATGCAAAGTTAAAACATCCAGAGAGGTGTTAGAATTATGCCAAATACCCCACAGATGTCTTTTTTTCTAATTATAATGACTATCATTGTAGATTTTAGAAATAACATTACTCCAGTGTTATTTGTCATGACACTTGAGATGGCTCCTAACTCTTAAACCCTGAACCTCCTTGCGATAATTTGAATAGGATATAGAGCATCAGTCAGTAGTTCCAAACACCTATATAAATCCTCTTGTATACTCAACACATTAGCAACATTTCTTGCTAGATGCTTAACAAAATTAGCTGACTTAACTTCTTGTGTCAAAACTAATGCAAAAGCAGTGGTGCTAACAATTAATGTAATTTAAAGCTGTTATACCAGCAATAGTCAAGCCCACTACCCTCCTGCTTCTGCTTAAAGCCTAACTCACTTTTTCTAGCACTTTCAAGCATTTTTCAGAGAATCAAGGTTTTCTAATACTCAGGGCAGTGAGACAAAAGCTGGTTGATAGATCCCTGTAACAGACATGCCAGGTTTCAACACACTAACACAATTAGAAAGTATACAGTCAATGCAGCTTACAATAAATACTGTAGAAGAGACTAAACCGATTTTAACTTGACAATTATAAGAGTCTTAACACATGAACTAATCGTTGTTTGAAATCCAGATCCTGTCCCAACTTTATCCCTTGCTATCATAACATTATAGAGAACTGCAACTAACTTCCAAATATACCTCTGAAAATGTCAAGATCCTGCCTTCCAAATGAAGACTATTATTTATAATATTGGATTGATTTCTAGACCGGTACATGTTTGAGACCGAATAACTTGTCACCTTTAAGAAAAGTACAAAAGTCATTATAATTTCTCTTTTTGATTCTCTGTCCCACAAGGTCTAAAAACTTGAGGCAAGGCAGCTTGTCCCATCTAGGATATAGGCAAGCAAAGGTGGGTCAGGAACATATGTCCAATACAGCCAGACAGTCCCTCCTCCAGTCTGTGCTCCACACTTTGTCTCCTTACTTGCTCCTGTGAGTATTTTGTTACTTCGTCTAAGGACCGAAGCACCCATACTTTGGTCTTCCTTCTTCTTGAGCTTTTTGTGGTCTGTGAGTTGTATCTTAAGTATTGTGAGCTTTTGGGCAAATATGCACTTGTCGGTGAGTGAATATCATGTATGCTCTTTTGTGATTGTGTTACCTCATTCAAGATGATATTTTCCAGTTCCATCCATTTGCCTAAGAATTTCATGAACTCCTTGTTTTTAATAGCTTAGTAGTTTGCCATTGTGTAAATGTACCACATTTTCTGTATCTATTCCTCTGTTGAAGAACATCTGGGTTCTTTCCAGCTTCTGGCTATTATAAATAAGTCTGCTATGAACATAGTGGAGTATGTGTCCCTGTTATATGTTGGAGCATGTTTTGGGTATACGCCCAGGAGTGGTATAGCTGGGTCCTCAGGTAATACTATGTTCAATTTTCTGATGAACTGCCAGACTGATTTCCATAGTGGTTGTACAAGCTTACAATCCCACTAACAATGGAAGAGTGTTCCTCTTTTTCCATATCCTCACCAGCATCTGCTATCACCTGACTATTTGATCTGAGCCATTCTGATTGGTGTGGTGGAATCTCAGGGTTGTTTTGATTTGCATTTCCTTGATGACTAAGGATGTTGAACATTTCTTTAGGTGATTCTCAGCCATTCAACTTTCCTCAGTTGAGAATTCTTTGTTTAGCTCTGTACCCCATTTTTAATAGGGTAATTAGGTTGACTGGATTCTAATTTCTTGAGTTCTTTTTATATTTTGGATATTAGCCCTCTATCAGATGTAGGATTGGTAAAGATCTTTTCCCAATCTGTTGGTTGCCATTTTGCCCTATTCACAGTGTTCTTTGCTTTACAGAAGCTTTGCAGTTTTATGAGATCCCATTTGTCAATTTTTGATCTTAGAGCATAAGCCATTGCTATTCTATTCAGGAACTTTTCCCCTGTGCCCATGTGTTTGAGGCTTTCCCCCATTTTCTCTTTTATTGGTTTCACTGTAGCTGGTATTATGTACAGGTCCTTGATCTACTTGGACTTGAGCTTTGTACAAGAAGATAAGTATGGATCAATTGGCACCTTTCTACATGCTGACCTCCAGTTGAACCAGCACCATTTGTTGAAAATGCTGTCTTTTCACCACTGGGTGGTTTTAGCTCCTTTGTCAAAGATCAAGTGACCATAGGTATGCGGGTTAATTTCTGGGTCTTCTATTCTATTCCATTGATCTTCCTGCCCGTCTCTGTACCAGTGCCATGTAGTTTTTATCACTATTGGTCTGTAGTACAGCTTGAAGTCAGGGATGGTTGATTCCCCCAGAAATTCTTTCATTGTTGAGAATAGTTTTTGCTATCCTGGGTTTTTGTTATTACAAATGAATTTGAGATTTGTTCTTTCTATCTCTGTGAAGAATTGAGTTGGAATTTTGATGGGGATTGCATTAAATCTGAAGATTGCTTTCGGTAAGATGGCCATTTTTACTATATTAATCCTGCCAAACTATGAGCATGGGAGATACTTCCATCTTCTGAGATCTGCTTCAGGGACTTGAAGTTCTTGTCATACAGATCTTTTATTTACTTGATTAGATTTACACCAAGGCATTTTATATTATTTGTGACTATTGTGAAGGGTGTAATTCCCTAATTTCTTTCTCAGCCTGTTTATCCTTTGAGTATAGGAAGGCTACTGATTTGTTTGAGTTAATTTTATATCCATCCACTTTGCTGAAGTTGTTTATGAGGATTAGAAGTTCTCTGGTGGAAGTTTTGGAGGCACTTAACTATACTATCATATCATCTGCAAATAGTGAAATTTTGACTTCTTCCTTTCTAATTTGTATCCCTTTGACATCCATTTGTTGCCTATTTGCTCTACTAGGACTTCAAGTACTATACTTGAGAGAGAGTGGACAACCTTGTCTAGTCCCTGATTTTAGTGGGATTGCTTCAAGTTTCTCTCCATTTAGTTTGATGGTGGCTACTGGTGTGCTGTATATTGCTTTTACTATGTTTAGGTATGGGCCTTGAATTCCTGATCTTTCCAAGGCTTACCATGAAGGAGTGTTGAATTTTATCAAATCCTTTCTCAGCATCTAGTGAGATGATCATGTGGTTTTTTTCTTTGAGTTTGTTTATATAGTGGATTACATTGATAGATTTCCGAATATTGAACCATCCCTGCATTCTTGGGATAAGGCCTGCTTGATCATGATGGATGATTGTTTTGATGTGTTCTTGGATTCAGTTTGTGAGAATTTTATTGAGTATTTTTGCATCGATATTCATAAGGGAGATTGGTATGAAGTTTTCTTTCTTTGTTGTGTCTTTGTGTGGTTTAGGTATAAGTGTAACTGTGGCTTCATAGAACTAATTGGTTAGTGTTCCTTCTGTTTCTATTTTGTGGAATAGTTTAAAGATAATTAGTATTAGATCTTTTTGAAGGTCTTATAGAACTCTATACTAAAAGCATCATGTCCCAGTCTTTTGTTGGTTGGGAGACTGTTAATGACTTCTTCTATTTCTTTTGGAGTTATGGGACTGTTTAGATGGTTTATCTGCTCCTGATTTAACTTTAGTAACTGGTAACTGTATAGAGAATTGTCCGTTTCATACAGATTTTCCAATTTGTTGAGTGTAGGCTTTTGAAGTAGGATCAGATGATTTAAAAAAAAATTCTCAGTTTCTGTTGTTATGTCTCCCTTTTCAGCTCTGATTTTATTAATTTGGATACTGTCTTTCTGCCCTCTGATTAATCTGGCTAAGGTTTTATCTATCTTGTTGATTTTCTCAAAGATCCAGCTCCTGGTTTTATTGATTCTTTCTATAGTTCTTTTTGTTTCTACTTGGTTGATTTCAGCCCTGAGTTTGATTATTTCCTGCCATCTACTCATCTTTGGTATGTTTGCCTCTTTTTGTTCTAGAGCTTTCAAGTGTGTTGTCAAGCTGGTATTGTATACTCTCTCCAGTTTCTTGTTTTGTAGGCACTTAGAGCTATGAGTTTTTCTCTTAGCACTGCTTTCATTGTGTCCCATAAGTATTGGTATGATGTGTCTTCATTTTCATTAAATTCTAAAACTTCTTTAATTTCTCTTTTTATTTCTTCCCTGACCAAGTTATCATTGAGTAGAGCGTTGTTCAGTTTCTTTGTGTATGTGAGCTTTCCATTGGTTTTTTTGTTATTGAAGACCAGTCCCAATCTATGGTGATCTGAAAGAATGCATGGGATTATTTCAGTTTTCTTATATCTGTTGAGGCCTGTTTTGTGGTCAATATATGGTCAGTTTTGGAGAAGGTACCATGAGGAGCTGAGAAGAAGTTATCTTCTTTTGTTTTGGGATGAAATGTTCTATAGATATCTACTAAATCAATTTGGTTCATAACTTCTCTTAGTTTCACTGTCTCTCTGTTTTATTTATGGTTACATGATCTGTCCATTGCTGAGAGTGTGGTGTTGAAATCCCCCACTATTATTGTGTGAGGTGCAATATGTTCTTTGAGCTTTAGTAAGCTTTCTTTTATGGAAGTGAGTGCCCTTGCATTTGGAGCATAGATCTTCAGAATTGAGAGTTCATCTTGGTTGACTTTTCCTTTGAGGAGTATGAAGTGTCCTTCCTATCTTTTTTGATAGCTTTAAGTTGAAAGTCAATTTTATTTGATATTGGAATAGCTACTCTGGCTTGTTTCCAAGAACCATTTGGGTTAAAAATTGTTTTCCAGACTTTTACTCTAAGGTAGTGTCTGTCTTTGTCACTGAGGTGCATTTCCTGTATACAGAAAAATGGTGGGTACTGTTTACATACCCAGTCCGTTAGTCTATGTCTTTTTATTGGGGAATTGAGTTCTGTGATGTTAACAAATATTAAGGAAAGGTGATTGTTGTTTCCTATTATTTTTGTTACTAGTGGTGGAATTATGTCTATCTTCTTTTGGATTTGTTGAAAGAAGATTACTTTCTTGCTTTTTCTAGGGTATAATTTCCCTCCTTGTATTGGTGTTTTCTCTCTGTTATCCTTTGTAGTGCTGAATTTGTGGAAAGATATTATATAAATTTGGCTTTAAAATGAAATATCTTGATTTCTCCATCTATGGTAATTTAGAGTTCTGCTGGGTATTGTAGCCTGGGCTGGCATTTGTGTTCTTTTAAGGTCTGTATGACATCTGTCTAGGATCTTCTGGCTTTTAGAGTTTCTGGTGAGAAGTCTGGTGTAATTCTGATAGGTCTGCCTTTATATGTTACTTTACCTATTTCCCTTACTGCTTTTAATATTCTTTCTTTGTCTTGTACATTTTGTGTTTTGATTATTATGTGACAGGAGGTATTTCTTTTCTGGTCTAGTCTATTTGGAGTTTTGTAGGCTTCTTGTATGTTTATGGGCATCTCTTTAGTTTGGGGAAGTTTTCTTCTATCATTTTGTTGAAGATATTTACTGGCCTTTGAAGTTGGGAATCTTCACTCTCTTCTATACCTATTATCCTTAGATTTGGTCTTCTCATTGTGTCCTGGATTTCTTGGATATTTTGGGTTAGGAACTTTTTGCATTTTGCGTCTTCTTTGGCAGCTGTGTCACTATTTTCTATGGTATCTTCTGCACCTGAGATTCTCTCTTCTATCTCTTATATTCTCTTGGTGATGCTTGCATCTGTGACTCCTGATTTTTTTCCCTAGTATTTCTATCTCTAGAGTAATGTCATTTTGTGATTTCTTAATTGTTTCTACTTCCATTTTTATGTCCTGGATGATTTTTGTTTAATTCCATCTCCTGTTTGGTTGTGATTTTTCTTGTAATTCTTTAAGGTATTTTTGTGTTTCCTCTTTAATGGCTTCTACATGTTTACCTGTGTTCTCCTCAATTTCTTTGAGATTGTTATTTATGTCTTTCTTAAAGTCCTCTATCATCATCATGAGAAGTGATTTAAAGTCTGACTCTTCCTTTTCCAGTGTGATGGGGTATTCAGGACTTGCTATTGTGGAGAACTAGGTTCTGATAATCCCAAGTACGCTTGGTTGCTGATGCTTATGTTCTTGTGCTTGCCTTTTGCCATCTGGTTATCTATAGTGCTACCTTCACTCACTGACTCTGACTGGTGCCTGTCTTTCCTGTTATCTTGGTTGTGTCAAAACTCCTCAGAGTCCAGCAGTTTCTGTGATCCTGTGATTCTGAGATCCTGGGTGTAAGAGCTCCTGGGAGTCAGGCTGCCTCTGAGATCTAGAAATCCTGGTGTGACCAATCCCTGAGATCCTATGATCCTATGATCCTATGTTCCTGAGCATGTTAGAGCTCCTGGGAGTCCCACCTTCTCTGGGTTTTGTGGGATTGGGTGCAGAATTGAAGCTCAAGATATACTCAGTGCTCAGGAGCTGACCGGAAGGACCATTTTGATTTAATGAAAAATATTTATTGCTTAGATATACTCACTAGGAAGGTAGTGTATATGTCATAACTCTAGTGACAATATAAATAGATAGTATCCTGGTGCACATTTATTTTAAAAATATACTTGAAATTTTTATGTGATTACAGTAATCTAATAAAATTGATTAGGTGAAACATAATATTTGCAAATTTAGGGTTTTTTAGTTCAGTTAGTGTTTAAAATGTACCTAATAGTTTTTGGAATCTATCACATTCCATTTTATACAGGTGCTTTTTACTTTTTATATAATGTATAGCAATCATTTTTCTTATTAAATTATCTTGGCTAGACATTTCAGAAGAATGTTATGTGGTCATAGTAGGCAGTGTTCTTTTGTTTTCCTGCCTCCAACGCTTGTGTTAATCAACTCTTCTTGATTCATGATTCTGGGGGAAGATTTTTCTTAGGTCAACAAGCAGTGTTGTGATTCAGCTTTGTCGGAACTTTAACAGATACAGATAGTGTTTATCAAATTATTCATTTCATGGTTACTGTGATATTCACAGCTTGCTAATTATACATTGCTATTCTGTTAGTTGATTTCTCACTATCATCAGCCCTAATATTTTAAATATAAATATATATATAAAATGTACTTATAACAAGTGAAGGTGATACTATTACTTAGTGGTTGCACAAGAAACTCTCAAACCTCACATGCTACTTAGGCAATCACTCCTGGGCTAAATCCCCAGGCCCACATCATGATCTTTTTTTTTTCCTTTCCTTTTCTTCCTCTCTCCTTCCCTCCCTTCCTCGTTCCCTCCCTCTCTCTCTCTCCCTCTCTTTCTTTCCTTCTTTCTTTCTTTCTTTCTTTCTTTCTTTCTTTCTTTCTTTCTTTCTCTCTTTTTGTATAAAGATAAATTCCATATAATTTAGCAGCAAGCCTAAGTCTACCCTTCTGTTTTTGTCTGGACTTTTATGTATTGTCCGAGTATCCACTCAACACAGACAACCTGTGATCTCTAAAAGCATCTGATTATTTGCCAGGTACAATGGAGGTGATTCAAAGATATGTATGCATCAACAGTGACTTAGAGCTTTGTTCTGAAAGTGCATTCAAATGTCCCCTGGTAGGCTGCTCTGAGACCATAATTATTTCCACCATGAGTGCAAGTCCTTTAGCTGGTTTTTACATGATTACTTAACTCAGTTTTTTTTTTTTTTGGTGGGAAGGAAGTGTATGTAGACCGGCCTAGAATTCATAATCCTCATTTTGCAGCCTTCCTAGATAGTATTATGGTCATGTGTCAGAATTCCTGGCCCCAGATGGTCCTTTGAACTCACAATATTGAGTTCTATGTCTCTCGTAGCAGAAAAAAGAAATATCTATGGTCATGGAAAGAAATGGACTAGTAAAATTACCTTAGGTATTACTGAGCTTCTGTGTAGTACTCCAAGACTCAGGTCAAGCTTCCAGGGATGATGCTATAGGAGAGATCCTTCTAGATTACTAGAGTTTGCCAATAAGGAGAACTGTCCGAACAATAGAAGTGACTGAAGTGACACAGAGTAAATATACTGGAATAAGAATAATAAGGAAGAGGTCATGAACTAGTGAGGGAGTCAGATGGGACATGGATGGAGTTGGAAGTGAGGGAGAGAGTGGTAGAAGTAATTGTGTGTGTGTTCATGTATAAAATTCTTAAAAATAAACGTAATGTAAAATTTGTTTATTTATTAGGTAGTGGGGAGGTCTGGTGGAGTGGGAGTAGGGAGGTGGGGACATCCTCGTGGAGACAGGAGAGTGGGAAGGAGGTATGGGATGGGGAACAGTTAGAGGTTGGACCGGGAGGGGAATAAAATCTGGACTGTAAAAAAAAGATTAAATAAAATTACAAATGAATGAATGAATGAATGAATGTAAAAAGTATATTTGAGTTTTATGATTCTGAATTTAGTGTTCTTATTGTCTTAAACATTAGTATTAAACTTCTTTTATTTCTGAGGAAAACAATTAAGAAAATTCTGTTTTTATTTATACTGATAATATTATTAAAGTATTTAATTGAATATTATCTTATTTAAAATAATTTTACATTATAGAAATAGAAAACTATTGGATACAATTCTGTTTGAAGTACTATTTCCATGTGGTAAAAATGAGGGAACTTTCATTTCTGAAAATAGTCTGAGAAGCAGAGGATAAGCAGCTCACATGTACCAGTGCTGATTTTTGAAAAGGACTGTGTTTTACAGATTAAGCTAGGCGTCAGTTACCATTGTTTTTTCCACATTTAAAAAATGTCATGTGGATCTATGAATGGTTACGTTGTAAATATTAGAGAACATGATACATAAGAGAGATTAGGGGAAAATGATAGAAGGAGAGAGTCTAAAAGTGCTGGGTTTGCCCTTGAATAATGACAGCACTATGTGCTACTGAGGTTTATGTTGTTATCTACATACTGTCTGTCCATTGAAGGTTTCCAGTGAAGAAACAAACTGAATCTTACTGTGGAAATATATACTCTTCCAGAGTAATAATGTCCGTGTCCTTGTGAAATGACTTGTATTATTCAAAAGATGAGTACGACTTGTTATTTGAGGCAAGAGGAGATCTAACTCATTAGTAGCAATATGTAAAATAAGCATGCCATTCACGGTAATGCAAGCTAGAATTACTGTATTAAGTTGCAATCAAATAGTTAAGCAAATAAACCTATTATGATAAAGAAAGTAGGTTATTGAAAACTGTAATGGGGATCTAACCTTAGCGGAGAGTTTAGTTCAACCAGTCAACAGAAGAAAAACATATAAGCTTATAACTTATAACTTGAAAAAAAACCTCTTTATTAAAAGGAAAAATTTTAAATATTTATTTTTACTCAGGATGGTCTTTGAAATCACTCACAATCAAGAATGATTTCTTAGAAATAATTATATACATAGTACAATATGATATTTAATATAGTTTCTAACTGTATCTCTCTCATCTTACAAAACAATCAAGATTATAACAGCTTAAAAATAGAAATAGCACATTTGTCTCAATGCAGGAATAGACAAGCTGATATATTTTTAAGAAGGCATGTTAGATAATATTTAAAATAAATGAGGTAATTATATGATATGTATAGGGATAAATGTAAAAAATGCCTTTAGGTTTTTAACGAAAGCACATTATGAGAATCTTTTTATGACATTTAAAAACCACAGCTTGGCCATATCACCCTGCATATGCCTGCTTAGTCTCCAGTGTGATTCAACATCGAAATAGGTTAACGGATGTTTAGCTGTGTAATAAAATGTGATGCACATGTAAGATGATTTATGCTAAGAAATATTTTATATATGTTTTAAAAATCAAGTTTTATTTATTAAATATCACAAATAATTGGTGTATTGTAACTAAGTAAGAGGTTAGAAATTCATTTTGATACCTGCCTTTTCATTTGGCATAATGCAAATCCATTTAAAACATGGCACATAAAAGAAAATAATTATATCTCAGCTTTGTGATTGTCTTGGGAGCTTTTTCAAAGGTTGGAATCTTGTCTTATATTCTGAGCTTTGAATTATAGTACTATAAAATGAAGTACTGTACATAAAGTATAGAATAAGCAGCTACACAAAGCCAATGATCAATGGCAGTTATTCCCTGTGAGGATAAAGGTGATGTAGAAAGCTTGGTTATGGTTTTGGGACTGCTGGGCCAGGTAGATTGGCACTTGAGACTTGGAACAGCCATCAATGAAAAGCAAATTAAGGTAAGAGCTGGGATTGCTGAGCAGCACTGGAGTGGGTCAGCCAGGCTCAGAGGTACGCATTTGAATTACAACACTTTTAATTAGCATCACGTCTGTCCTAATCTTCTTGCAAGATTTAGCCCCAGGTTTCTATTTTACTAAGTTATTTTAAAACAAAAAATGGGAGATATTCTTTTTTTCCTAATTCAAAGGTTGTTTATCTGAATTGATGAGATTTAGGTTTCTGGGTTCAAATCTGTCCATGTACATTTAGAAGGGATGACTTGGTTGAATAGCTTGGTTAGTAATCAGCTTCGGACTATTGAAAAGTTTATGGATTTGTTGGAAACTGGCCCAAGGTAGAGTGCTCTAGTGCACACCTTTACTGAAGCCCACACCTAGCTCCTCACTGGGAAAGGAAAGCAACAGTACCCAAGTGGCTGGCTTTAAATACCAATAGTGCTGGCATGTTCTTCCCTCTGACTCCAGCTCTGCTTAATGGCAGTAATCTTAAGAAGCTGTTCCCTCTGTACATAATGCTATGACTCTAAATACTTGACATGTTCATTTTGAAATTTTTTAGTGTTTTGCTTTCTTTGGCCTCCATTTCTTCATAGTGAAAATAGTTCCTACATAGACTGAGTGTTCTCGTAAAATCATCTGGGACATATTTTAGCAATGGTTTGGTGATATGTAGTTACTACTAATTAATGTACCACTTCATCAATATAATCACTGTTCATGCAGGTTTTAGTGAACACTGCACACAAACTTGTCTCTAAATGACTTTTGCTGTAAACTAATAGCCAAGTCTTATTTCAGAGTATGGACAAAGACACCATCAGCAGTTTCATAGATTGTCTGACCTTCTCTGTAAAGTTATTTTAAATTCTCTGTAAAGATAAAATTCTCATAATTAAATTGTGAGGGTATTTTAAGAGCAGGAAATGAAATTTCATCTCTGCTTTCTCCTTCTGCAGGAAGTTACCAAGGCCGTCCAGCCCGTCTTGCTAGGAAGAATCATAGCATCCTATGATCCAGAAAACAAGGTGGAACGTTCCATTGCCATTTACCTAGGCATAGGCTTATGCCTTCTCTTCATTGTCAGGACGCTGCTTCTGCACCCAGCTATTTTTGGCCTTCATCGCATTGGAATGCAGATGAGGATAGCCATGTTTAGCTTGATTTATAAGAAGGTAATACTTTTTGGAAGATGTTATTTGATTGGTCTTGTTTTATTATTTCGGTGCTAGAGATTAAATTCAGAACTTCTTGTGTGCCAGGCAAGTTCTTTGCTGGATTTGCTGCCCTGCACAGTCTCAGGTATTCTATGTGGCATGTCTTCAGTTCCCTGAATGTGAGCTTGTACAAGAATAAGTGTGAATACTTACTCCAGTTTCACGTGCCTGTGAAATAATTGTCAGGTTTAAGTATTGTTCTGAGTTATCTATTCTTGCTAATGCAACTTGATTCAGTAGACAATTATTAAATGCCTTCTGTAAATTACCTATATTGCAGATGTCATATTTTAGGGGAAGGATTTAAGTAGTTTTGTGGATTTTTTTTAAATTCCCAGGGCTTCACACATAATAGATACGTGTTGTAGCAGTAAGCTAAATCACTATCATTTTTTGAATCCACATTTTTCAGTTAGAATGACAAATATTACAAAACTAATTAATGTACCACTTCATCAAGTACCCCTTTACAAGCTATCATCTTATGATAAACTGTTATCTATCTTTACTAACAATAATGTATCAGTGTTAATGGTAACCCAAGCAATATATTCCCACCTTAGCCAGCTATCACAGATGGTGACAGTGTCACAGCAGTGACACTCATCTACTGTCTTACTTTGAGTTTGATTTTTTGTCATCCAATGAGTTCTGAAACTTTATAACATTTTTGAAATAGCACATACATTGAGATCATATGAACTTACTTTACTTTTCTGCATTCATTAGCTAGATAAAAGCCTAGACTTTCTAGGAATTATTTAAATAGATTCAAATGAACATTACATAACCTAAATATTGTCTAAAATTTTGACGAAATTCAAAGTCATATCAATTGCATATGCTTTCACCAATCTGTGTAGTGACTTCATTGCTCTACCAAGTGATCAAAGAAAGATATATTGGTGGCATTTAGATACTACCTTACTCTTTGCCATTTTCTTACTTCAGTAACAAATTATGTATATTTGGCTTATAAAGGGCCATGGGTCTGAAATTAACCTCTAAAAAGTAATCCATGATACCACTATGGTACATACTCAAGGTCAATTGTGTTATAAAATCTTGATAGCCATCCTTTATTGCTTAAAAAACGCTTTTATGGAGGCAGAGGAGAACAAAAAGAAGTCGGAGTTTAACTGAATGTCTTATGCTACAAAATCATCAATTCATAAGTTCCAGGAAAACATGTTGAATAATCAACAAAAATTTTAGAGATTATTTGGAATGTAGAATCTGCAAAACTTGCTGTCAAAAAAATTTGAATTTACTTTAACAAACATTTGTTAAAATACTTATTATAATGATAACTAAGCATATGTATATTGCACTAATGAATTATTTAAATGTGATCTAATTTTATCTACCCATAACTTTCTACTATAGGTGCTATTATCTTTCTTTTAAGGAACTTAAAACCTATAAAGAAAGAGCATTGATTAAAAGGTACTTCAAAACTTCAAAACAGATAAGTCACAGTCTTGGAAAGTGATTTTCAAGTAATTAGGTAAAACAAAAGTATGGAAACACAATATTGAGGCAAAGAGGATATGAAATAAAATAAGGACAATGGTTAATTTGTAATCAACTCCTCATGTAAAATTTAGCATAAATCTAGTCATACATGTGCTAAATAATTTTAGAGACATTAATGAAGAATTTGCAGCTCTTACATATATATTTCCATCTGAATATCAACTACTTGTGATTGCTGATCATTTAGTTTATCTAACAGACTGAATTTAACTTCCCTAAAGCTTATCACCAAAGAGTATGAGTGCATCTTCATGGCTCTAGTTGGTCCCTAATTGCACTTTGTCTTTGTTCTTCCCTTATCTTATATCCTTTCACATATCCACCCTGTTTCAGATCCATGGCAAGGACATAGGGTCCTTCCCACAATATTTACAATTTTATAGTACAGAAATTCACTTTCTTAAAAATTCTGAAACCAAACACGTTAGACTCAAAATAATGACTATAAACACCAACTGAACTTTGCTGATTAATTTGAAGATCACCAAAATAATTGAATGAGCACTAACTATGTGCTATGCATGAAGCTCCATGCTGTAGCCTGTGCATAACTTTACCTGACACTGAAATTCCTTCAAAACACATGTTATCTAGCTCAGTGGGTTCCCCGCCTCTTCTGAATGCTCTAATAATATTTTGTGATTAACTATATTCATTCTTTTTTCATCTTCGCGTCTCTAAAATTTATCTATTGCATTAGTTCTACCTCTATAAAATCCTTCATATTTTTTAATCCAAAGTATGAGCCCACTTTACATTCTGCCTTCCTTAACTAATTTTTCACATATATTATAGGTTACTCCTAGGCAAGAATTGTATCTTAATAAATATTAATTCCTGATGCATACAAGACAATGGTTTACATCTATTAAGTACTCAACAAATATGCGATAAGCTGAAACGAATTATAAATGGGTGCTTTGCTGCCAAAGCCAGCTAACAGAAAAGTTAGTAAATTTCACAGGCAAAGAATTACTCTCTTTCATGATCATAATTTATCTGATAATGTTAAAACATTAATTTATAGATAAGTAAATATGCTTTTAATTAATGATCTTCCATGTTTTTTCCTTTATATTTGAAGACTTTTTTAACATAAAAATATTGATTCAGTTATTCATAACAAAATTTTGTTGAATTTAAGTAGTTTTGTTCCAAAGAATTAGTGGACTGTATATGAAAAATTTAAGACAAGAATTTACTGCCTTAGGTTCCATCCTTTATTTCTAAATTTATAAAGATTTTTTATTGTTTGACATCTTCAAATAGTTACATAATTAATTTGAGTTATCTTTATCTTCAGTTTATCTCTGATTCTCTATCTTCCCCCTCTGGAACCTCTTGTAGCAAGTACCCTCCTACTTTCATGTCTTTTTGTGTGTGGCCCATTGAGTTTAATGAGAACATAGGTGAAAAGTTATTTAGTAGAGCAAGTGCAGCATATATGTATTACAGACATGAGAACAGAATATGACAACTCTTTCCTAACAACCATGAGCCTGCCCCACCCATCTTAAAATGTCTCACCATGTACAGATAACCTCAACTCTAATGGGGTCATGATTGTAACTTATACGTCCTGTAATGAAGATGTCTGTCCACTGTATATCTTTCTCTTAATTTCTTTATGCCTTCTTTTCTGCCATGTTCTCTGAATCATGGTGGAGTGATATAGCTCTCTCATTTATCACTAAATATTCTACCACTACTGCCGCTGGTTAGGTTTCTGAAGTGACCAAGACCCACTGTAGTAAGAAACTTTTCTGATAACATCTGGGTGCAAGCTCTCATCTGTGGTATAAACATGAGTAGTGAGAAGGTAACTTGATAACATGACTGTTTAGCAGGATTAACAGTTGCTTGGGATACCCTTTGTGGTCAAAGACCTCCCCAGTCAGAGACTCTTAACCAGAATTACGGAACCAAAAGAAGTCACCGTTTGTGGAACAGGCCATATATACAATCAGAAAACAGCTAGTAACCTCCGTAAGAATCATACTACTGCTACACTGGAGGACATATTTTCAAAGATATGCGAATTATATAGCTTATGAGAGTCACAGCTGAGTAACGCTGATGATGTTCTTTCCCCCAGCAACTTGCACATGCCTCTGGTACAGTAGGGAGGAAGTTTGCCGCTCAGCACCGTTTCCTGTGACCATAGCATACAATACCTTTAACAGCAGGTTCTTATCATCAAGTTCTGGTAGGCAACCAAGAGCACTGGGAAAACCTTGTGTTGTTCGGGGCACCTCTGAGAACTCTCTGGTCAATAACTCAGGGAACTATATCCCCTATCCAGCACTGAGACTTTTGTTTGATTATTCATAGTATCTGAAAGGAATATCATCTAAAAGAATACCTATAGTTAAACTTTTTAAAGATTATGTATATTTCTTAGAACTGTTCAATAGTGATACTCAAACAGTAAATTTTGAACTTAAATATATGTAATTTTTATATATGTCCAACTGCTATTAACTAATTTCTCAAGGCATGATGTATATTATAGGCAAGACAAGCACTATTACTAATGTTTACAAATCTCTATATTAAATCATTTTGATAATTGCAATTTAGGGATACATCAATTTGGGGACACACTTCATTGCCACATGGCATGGTATATGTTTCTTGGTATTATCTTGGACAGAAACAGATTATAAATAAATGAGTTTCTGCCAATGTATTTTTTGTATGCTGATTAGATTGTATTATTGCAAATTCTATCCCCACCCCATAGTCCCAAGTGGAACGCCATTCTGTGAAAGCTAGTTTAGTTAAAACTAGGTAATACCATTTCTTTTTTTTTAACTTATTTTATTGGATGTTTTATTTACATTTCATATGTTGTCCCCTTACCCCATCCCCCACCCACCCAGGAACCCCCAATACCCTCACCCCTCCTCCTTCTTCTCTGTGGATGTAACCTCTATCTACCCCCCTACTCCCACCTCCCCACCCTCAAAATTCCCACCCCCTGGGGCATCCAGCCTTCATGAGGTCAAGGATCTCATCTTCCACCTATGCCCAGCAGGGCCCTCCACTCTTACATATTCAACTGAAGCGCTGGATCCCTCCATAAGTGCTCCCAGGCTGGTGGTTTAGACCCTGGGAGCTGTGGTTGGTTGGTATTGTTGCTCTCCTCATGGGGCCACAAACCCTTTCAGCTCCTTCAGTCTTCACTCTAACTCCTCCATTGAGAACCCCATGATCAGTTCAATGGCTAGTTGTGAGCATCTGCCTCTGAATATGTCAGACTCTTGAAGACCTCTGAGGAGACATCCATATCAGGCTCTTATCAGCATGCACTTCCTGACTTCCACATCAGCATCTACCTTTGGTGACTGCACATGGGATGGATACTCAGGTGGAGTGGTCTTCAGACGGCCCCTCCTTCAGTTTCTGTCCCTCACTTTGTCTCCATATTTGCTCCCTTGAGTATTTTGTTGCTCCTTCTAAGAAGGACCGAATCACCCCCACTTGGTCTTCCTTCTTTATGAGCTTCATGTGGCGTGTGAGTTGCATCTTGGGCATTTCAAGGTTCTGGGCTAATATTCAATAATCAGTGAGTGAATACCATGTGTGTTCTTTTAGAAGAGAAGGTGGGGAAGAGACTCGAATACTTGGGCACAGGGGAAAAGTTCCTGAACAGAACACCAATGGCATATGCTCTAAGATCAAGAATTGACAAATGGGACTTCTTAAAATTGCAAAGTTTCTGTAAGGCAAAGGACACTGTCAATAGGACAAAATGACAACCAACAAATTGGGAAAAGATCTTTACCAATCCTTCATCTGATAGAGGGCTAATATCCAATATATATAAAGAACTCAAGAAATTAGACTCCAGACAACCAAATTACCCTATTAAAAAATGGGGTATAGAGCTTAACAAAGAATTTTCAGTGGAAGAAACTCGAATGGCCGAGAAGCACCTAAAGAAATGTTCAGTATCCTTAGTCGTCAGGGAAATGCAAATCAAAACAACCCTGAGATTCCATCTCACACCAGTCAGAATGGCTAAGACTAAAAACTCAGGTGATAGTAGATGCTGGCGAGGGTGTGGAGAAAGAGGAACACTCCTCCATTGTTGGTGGGACTGCAAGATGGTGCAACCACTTTGGAAATCAGGGTGGCGGTTCCTCAGAAAATTGGACATAGCATTACCTGAGGATCCAGCTATACCACTCTTAGGCATATACCCAGAAGGTGCTCGAACATATAACAAGGACATATGCTCAACTATGTTCATAGCAGCCTTATTTATAATAGTCAGGAGCTGGAAAGAACCCAGATGTCCTTCAACTGAGGAATGGATTAAAAAACTGTGGTATATTTACACAATGGAGTATTACTCAGCTATTAAAAACACTGAATTCGAGAGGTTCCTAGGTAAATGGTAATGCCATTTCTAAAGCCTCTCAACAGAGAGAATGCCTCAGAGGGAAGATGACTGGCTGTTCACCCTACTGCTTTGTAAACTCTCACACTTCACTTGGGCCACTGGATACCCCGAACCTGTCTTCTGAACCATGTCTGACATGCCAGTGTTTATAATGTAATAAGATGGTATTTTTTTAAGTAAGCTCATAAAATAGTAGTTTTCAAGATGGCTTTTTCATATATCGTTAGTTTTATATAGAGCTATGGATTACTACTACTTGCTATTCGTCTTGCTGTCTACTGTCTTCTCACCCCATTCCATGTGTATGTCTCTACCTTAAGTAGCCCTCAGCCCTGGCCTCCCCTCCATTTTTATGTCTTATACGTAATACTATCCTCCTCTCTCTCTCTCTCTCTCTCTCTCTCTCTCTCTCTCTCTCTCA
>NW_021604754.1:723322-783882 GCF_004785775.1 Grammomys surdaster | reverse complement strand
CTCCCTCCCTCTCTCTCTCTCTCTCTCTCTCTAATGTTTCTCTCTATCTTTCTTACTTTTGTCAACATGTTGTTACACTTAATATTCTCAGAATGAACAGCTGAGATCCTTATATAAGGAAGAACTGGTAGTGTTTGTCCTTTTGGGTCTGGCTTACCTGAATACGGTGTACTATTTGTTTCTGTTAAAGAAAAGTAAAACAAATCCCCCAAACTCAAATAAAAACAAAACAACAACAAAAAAGACATTCCACCTTACATTTTGCAAATGGAAATACAATATCATTTTTATTGTCAAAGACAAAATATTTCTATATGACAGAAAATATTCAAATTTAAGTATTTTAATATAATATTTGTTTTTAAGTTAAATATTTGTAAAGCTGAGAAATTATAAAACTAACAAATATGAAATAAGGTTGACCCCTCTGGTTAAGATACATGTAGTCACATTTTACTATAGCATTATTTTATGAATACATTTTACATTTGTTTGTTATTACCTAACTTCACATTTTTTTTCTTTTAGACTTTAAAGTTGTCAAGCCGTGTTCTTGATAAAATAAGTATTGGACAACTTGTTAGTCTTCTTTCCAACAACCTGAACAAATTTGATGAAGTATGTACCCATTTATTTAATGTTTTATGCATTTTATTAGAAATCAAGCAATTCTAAAGAAAGATTTATCCTGTATCAGATAACAGTGATAAAGTTCCACCCATACCTACTTTGGCTATTTCTGGAAACTGGGAAAGCTTAGTTGTGTAGCAGAGCGCCGTTCTGAGGTCAGGTAAAATTGCCCAACTCAAACATACCTCAGCTTGCTCTTAATAATGTTTTTCAAAACTTAATCCTTATCAGACTTAGCTTGCTTCCTTTTAGTATAATACTTTTAAATTGTTATGTACTTTGGCTAAATATGATACTCTGAGCAATTCTTGTTCTGTGCTGTCTTATGTCACAAGTAAATTCAAGGTCCTTGAGGACAGATACTGTGGTTTGTTTATCTTTGCATTTCCAGTACTTAATAGAGAAAATGTTAAATAAATTACTGTTGAATTGAGAACCAGATACTGTGTGTGTATGTATGTATGTGTGTGTGTTTAGTAAACCTCTTAAGAGAGTCCCTTGTTCTCACGTGTTCCATATGAGGACACTAGCTTTATTCAAAAAGGACATTAATAAAACTTGGGCACAATTTCAAAGATATATAATCTCAATTCCAATGAATAAAAACATATTGCAATAACTATACATCAATTAAGCCCAATATGTAAATTGTAGTATGCTCAGAACTGTGAATTTCTTGACTGGAAAAATCTTCAGTGCTCATTTTCTTCCACATGTGTTTCTTTGCATGTTTTTTATGGTGGAGTGTAATATGCCACTTGATTTTCTCTGTGCTTTTATGTTTCAGGGACTTGCCTTGGCACATTTTATATGGATTGCTCCTTTACAAGTGGCTCTTCTGATGGGGCTTCTCTGGGACTTGTTACAGTTCTCAGCCTTCTGTGGCCTTGGTTTACTGATAATCCTGGTTATTTTTCAAGCTATCTTAGGGAAGATGATGGTGAAGTACAGGTAGTGAATTTTGTCAAAGCTTGAAGGAATTTGAATTGGGCTTCTCTATGCCTTGACAATAAAACCATGACAAATCACTTAGAAGGGGTTATTTTAATTGTGTAAATAATTCTCCCTATAATAAAAGGGTTACAAAAGTTGAAAATCTGGGGACACAGACAAATTTTTATGTTTAAGTTTGTATACACTTTTGCCTCACAAAATGAAGTGGATCACCTCTTAGGGACTTTGTAAAGGATTGAATTAGAGATATTGTCCAAAGTTCATCTAATGGTGTGTATCTGACACTCAAGAGGGATGTGCTAGATGGTACAATTGCCTTTGATTTTTTTTTAATTCCTGTTTTTCTGAGACAGGGCTTCGCTCTGTAGCACTGGCTGTCCTGGATCTCACTCTATAGATCAAGCCAATCTAGAACTCAGCAATCTGCCTGCCTCTCCCTCCTGAGTGCTGGAATTAAAAATGTGCACCACCTAGCTAGAATTTTGTTTGTTCCCAGCTATTTAATAACAACATATTTATCTATGTAATAGAAAATACGGAATTTCTTAAAAGTTTGAAGTTATTAGTAGATAATTTGACTTGTTTCTGTTATTGATTGTTTGATCAATTGATTGGTTTACAGAGATAACAGAGCTGCAAAGATCAATGAAAGACTCGTGATCACATCAGAAATTATTGATAATATCTATGCTGTTAAGGCATATTGTTGGGAATCAGCGATGGAGAAAATAATTGAAAACTTGAGAGAGTAAGTTGACATAATTACAATACTGGTCCAATTTTATATTTAACATTTAAATCTGAGCACTCGGGTGGATTTTCAACTCATCTGAACTTTCCTCTAAAACTCAAGTGTAAATCCTGAGTTTTACCATAGTTTATACATCAGTGGCATAAAATCATTTTGATGAGTAAATGTTTTCTTTTGTTTTTTGAGACTGGGTCTCTCTATGTACCCTTGGCTAGACCTCAGTATGTAGACCTAGAACTTAAAGTCATGTGCCACCACACCTGTCCCTGGCTTATGGTTTTACAGTTGATTCACTTGTTCTTTTGTAGTACATGGATAGTTATCTCTTACTAAGGATTCTCCTATACTAGTTAATAGTTGTTTCGTACCCTGAATTTAATTAAAACAATGATGAAGATGCTGGAGGCTAATTGAAACCATAAATGGGAATACTAAAATATATAGTTCTGAGTGGAAAGGGTGATCTTGTATGACACTGTACTTCAAGTGGTATGACTTACAAGAGTGGATGACAGCCACATTTGGACAACTTCTACCTGTATTCTGAGCCTGAGGAGTAATGACAAAGGAAAATTTCCTTAGTGTTACTCATGTAAATTGCTTAAAAGAGGCTAAGTTACTCCCTGTAACAAAGGCCACCTACTGAGATGGAATCTTTACTTTGGACCAGTGTGTGTCTTGTCTTCTTTCACCTCAGATGACCTTTTGCATGCAGATCAGTAAAGATTACCTCTACCCCCCCCCCAAAAAAAAAAGTCCAGCACAGACTGATACGTAATTGCTGAGATAATTTTGGGTAAAAGAAACATGACCATTGCTGTACATGTAACATTTTTCTTTAGTTGACTTCCCTATTCTACCAACTACAATCAAGGAAATGTTTTAGACTTCTGGGGGCAGATGCACCATGAGGGATACCAATTTAAAGACATGATATTTGAGTATTTCATAGGGAAACAAAAAGTGCTCTTTGCAATGGTGCGAATTTGGGCTATTTCATATTCAGGCTGCCAGAGACCTGTAGACAGTGGTAAAGGAGCCACAGGTGTGTGATTGGAACAACAATGGAAATGCTGAAATGTTAAGTCCTTTGCCATGTAAATAGAAAGAGCAAAAGAGTATTTATTTTCCAAATATTATTGGTCACCTGTTTTTGTTATGCTTTTCAAGGTAAATCCAGGAAAGGAATTGCATTTTCTTTCCAGAAACATCCTTAAAGATCTTGGGGAACTGTTGAGTTGATAAGAGTTGTTTTTCACATTAACAAGTTGAGTGCTCCCTCACACAATTCCTGTAAACACAGTCATGGCAGGGCTTATGAGGTTACCAACCTATCCAGTTTTCTCAGGCTTCAAAATCAGCTCTCAGAAGGTCGTTCCTGTAGCTGACAGGTTTTTTTTTTTGACATGGGTATTTTACCCCTCCTTCCCTCACATGATGAAATCCATCTTACCTATTCTGTATTTCGGGTTGGTTAATTCTGATAGCTAGCATTTGTCTGGTTGTAACCTGTTTGATACAGCATGAAATTGTTACCTGAAAAAGCTGGAGAGTTCTGACGTAAAAGGGAAGCAAGAATTGCTTTACTCCGCAGAACAAATACAATGTTCTAGGCGAGACTGACCCAATGTTCTAGGAGCTCTTATAAGGATGATTATTACCTCAACCTAGGCTACTGTTGAACTGGGCCAAAGGGTATGCAAATGGTCTTGAAAAAAACTGCCTTTTATTGCTTTTTAACAATAAAGGCACTTTCCATTTTTTATAAGAAACTGATAGAATTTTTTTATGACTCATAAAATGTTAGGGATTTTATATTAGTTTCTAGATGATTCTGGCAAGTGTTTTAGATTGTTTTTCCTGTGTGATTTCTCACTTTTCTGAGCTATTCTAATATATTTGAGCAATTTTGACACACTAATACCATTTGTAAACAAGTCTCTTCTTTTATACATACCAGCCTCATCAATATATTTTTTATCTCTAGAAGAAAAGGGGTATACATTGCCCTTTTACATCTTCTACTATGCTCTCTTCTAAGCTTAACTACATCTCTACAAGGGAAGTATTATGTTTCCTTTAGTGATGAAATCACATTTAACTTGAGGGAAGAGTGGCTTCTTTTAAACATAGGTAAGACAGGCAGAACCCGAATAATAGTGAAAGATAAAACACTACAACTCATTAGGCTGATCACAATAAAGGTTATACACGTGACCTCTACCAGTGAGCTCAGTAGTACATTGTTTTCTATGAGAAAAAAAATATATATGTAAAATTTTATTTAGTTCTACCACTTGACAATAATACTTGTTTCTCTAGAATAGAGGTATGTGGAAGCATAGTATCTGTATGGCATGTGCCTTCCTGCACCAGTTTGTAGATCATTTACTGTTCCTTTCAGACAGAGCCTTCATTTTGTGTTCACCATTGGTCTTTGCCCACACAAAAACAGGTTCTTGTTACAAGTGGTCACTAGTGGCTTGAAGTTTTATGGCTCCTGGAACTGTGGTGGAGCTGAAGGCAGTATTGTTCTTCATCTTCCTGTTTGTCACCATCTTCTGTGATCCTTGCTTTTTGCTCGTTAAAACACTTCACCTCTTCCTGTATATGTTAAAAAAGTAAATACCTCACAGTTGGAGTTCAGACTGGAACAGACTAGAGGATTGCAACTCAAGTGAAGGGTGATGCAGATAATTACACTGCAGTGGAAGGAAATAGGAGGAAGGAGCTACTCTCTGCTCTTGGAAGAACCACCTGCAACTGAATCAGTTGGCCTCTGGCTACAAGGTAGCTTCTGGGAAGCTAGAGCAGCATCTCAGCATCAGTAGATGTGGCTGGGAAAAGATTACTCAGTAACACGTTTCAAAGGTGCTCTGTGTCCTTGTTAACACCTGAGACCCTCTCCTCTTTGATATATATACCTTGTCAATGATATTTAAAGCCCAGCTAGAATCTCAAAAGATGCTAAGAATCTGATGGATAACTACAAAATTGTCATTTTTGTTCATAAAGCTTGTAACATTGTTTTCCCTTCCACATATCACCTCAAACATTGATAATGAAGCCGGGTGGTAGTGGCACACGCCTTTAATCCCAGCACTTGGGAGGCAGAGACAGGTGGATTACTGAGTTCGAGAGTTCGAGGCTAGTCTGGTCTACAGAGTGAGTTCCAGGACAGCCAGGGCTACACAGAGAAACCCTGTCTTGAAAAACAAAAAAACAAAAACAAACAAACAAACAAAACCCCCCCAAAAAAACCATTGATAATGAAGTTACTAAAGAAAAGATATAAAAATAATATAAAATTAAATCTATGTAGATAGTACAATTTAAATTAATTTTAATTATAATTAAAATTAAATTATGATTGTAGTTGAAGTTCTTAATTATTTTATGTTAACAAGTATTCTGTGTAAATACATGGTATATTCATTAACAGTCATATAAGCTAACTAAGGCCAAGAGAAGTTTTATCACTTGCCGAAACTTTGGACTGTATATTTAGATTTTATATTCTAAGACACTTGATAATTGAAAGAAAATAACATGTCGTGTCTTCTTCTGTTTTCCACAGGGCAGAACTGAAAATGACCCGGAAGGCAGCCTATATGAGGTTCTGCACTAGCTCTGCCTTCTTCTTTTCAGGGTTCTTTGTAGTCTTTCTTTCTGTGCTTCCCTACACAGTCATCAATGGAATCATCCTCCGAAAAATATTCACAACCATTTCATTCTGTATCGTCCTCCGTATGTCAGTCACGCGGCAATTCCCCACAGCTGTACAGATATGGTATGATTCTATTGGAATGATAAGAAAAATACAGGTAAATTCCATGATGATATGCTTACATGATTTAGGAAATATTTTAGGATTTGTATAGTGGGGAAAAAATCTCTAAAATGAATTTCTTGATTTTGGACTTATTAATGGATTAGATTTCCTCTCTTCATTTTCATACATAGTCTTAGGAGCTCTTACAGGAAAAATCTAATGAAATAAAATCCTAGGAGATTTCATAGGTCAAATGAATTTAAAATAATTGTTCCTGTAATCTAGAAAATCCCATCTAAGAAATATGTCAATAGATAATTTCTAGACAGCTTGTAAATATCCAGAAACATTGAAAGTAAACTTCAGTAGGAAGTTAAAAAAATGTCCCAGCTAATCCTATAATGCTCACCTTATAGTCCACTTTACTTTCCCATGAGGCATTGTTATATTCCAAGAACTTCAGCTCCCAGCATGCCAGGAAGTTACCTGATCCTGGGCAAGTGGGACTTACAGGTTTATTTTGAGCATTACATAAGAAGTAGTTTATTCGTAGCAAATTCAATAAACTTCTGAGACAAAATGTCTTATTATCCTTTAAAATATCTGTGCAGAAAACAAATCATTATGAGGAGTAAATATAGGGTGGACGACAGGCTGCTTTTTAAGTGGCTTGTTTACCTTGGGCTGATGTTACAAATGATGGACAACATGTAATTTTAGCTTTTATATCTGTTTTATTTGGTCTTTGAAATTTTGAATTAGTCAATAGAAATTAGAAGTAGAGAGATATCATTTGTACCACTGTGCACAGGCATCCATGTGTATACACATACGTGTGTTGAGTGTCTTCTGGAGAATTGAGGTTATATAGTCATTTGGGTTCCCATAGTTACAGCAACTGCCCTCAATAGTGTATGCCTTGGCCAGCTCATCACAATCATCCTCAGCCTTTTCTACTCAACGTTTCACCTCTACGGTTAAATGGACTTGGGTTGTGTGACTAGAGTAGTTACTGAAACTTAGAATCATAGTGGCTCTGTGATGAATCTTATTTATCTGCTTCCATCACTATAGTAGGGTAGCAGATGAGAGAAGAAAGGCAGAGAGAAGGGCAGAGAGGTAAGAGGAGAAATGGGAATATCAGTCAACTGTAACACAGAAACATCTGAATAAAAGAGAAGGAAATGAGACAAACCAATAGAGGAAGGGGGGGGCAAAGAAGAAAGACAAAAGGCCAGGCAAAGTCCAGTGAGGACTTCCAGGTTCACAGATTTAAGTCTTATGCTCTCCACCTTCCCTAAGAACCATGTGGTTTGAATTCTCCGACGGAGGCTTTTCTCAGAGAACAGTGAAGTAGTTCTGTGAAGTCCTTCTACTTCCCTTCATATAGAGAAGCTATGACTGTAATGTTGCTTGTAAAGAGAGTGTTGAAAAAAAATTGTTGTTCTATTCATTTGTACTAGCCTTGAACTGAGATATGAATAACTGTCAAGATATAACAGTATAATAAAGAAGCAACTGTGCACTGATATCTAATTTATAAGACTAATGTCATACGCTAAAATATTTAAAGAATATATTTTGACTGTGATGAATCCTTCTGCTTGATACTTTAACTTTAACACAATTATAAAGTTAATTTATTAAGAAGCAACTTCTAATTTAATTGTTAAAATCCATACAAGACATTTTAATGTTAGAGTGTAAGAAAATATAACAATACATTTTTGCTATTGTGATTCTACAATTGAGAGATTTGGTCTTCATTGACTAGGATTTCCTACAGAATCAAGAATATAAAGTACTGGAGTATAACTTAATGACCACAGGCATAGTCATGGAGAATGTAACAGCATTTTGGGAGGAGGTGAGAATTTCTAAATATTGTGGATTTTTAAAATATGTAAACAATTGAGCCTTTTCCTTTTCGTGCACCTAAATTTCTACTCAATAAGATATAAGATTTGAAAAATACTATTTCTGATAGAGCTATAAAGAGGGGCTATTCTCTTTTATAAAGTGAAAACTGGGGAACCAGGGACATTGCGGGCAACCTAAAGCATCTTTATTTCTTTAATGTCATATAATTGATGTCATGTAATTGGCTAGGAAGATGATACCTTCGGTACTATATTTAAATCCTGTTTCTGCAGTACACTTTCCATGTAATCTAAATCATACTATGTTCAAGTTGTCAAGCCTCTAGTGTCTTCATCTATAAAATGAAGACATTATTTTCCTACTGACTAAGATGATTTACATGGGCTGTTCATTAGTGCACTTTGTATGTAATGGTTCATCAGGGAAGATTACTTCTCCGATCATGGCTTCTAAGTCTTCCCTGCCTATCACTCAGCATTGATGAACCATTGAGTTACCATGAGCACCTTACAGCAGTTTACTCACTCTGTATATGGTGTGACTGACCTCATTCAGCCTCAGCATCAGTGAACTGATGACATGCAAATGCAAATCTCTAGACTTAGTTCCAGGCCTGAATGTCATGCATGATAACCTACATATCTTGCATGATCCTAATACACTCCATAGTTATTGCTCCTCAAGCTTTACTGCTTTCTTGTTCCAGCATATTCTCCATCTCCTTTGATGGCAACACCTGAGAGGCAAGCCTAGGATGCATTACATGCCAAACTTGGATTAGACAAATGTTCTTTACCATGTTCAATTTCTACTCTTCCTCCTAACTCCTCCTAATCAAATCTCCAATGTTGAATTTAGAAGTACTATTTTTGAAATGTGAAAATAGATCCCTACATTTGAAATCTAGGTGAAATACAATGTTACTTCCTTTTTTCCCCTTACTATTTTTATCTTTGCTTTTGTGGTTCTCTCTTGTTTCAAGACATCATTGCTCCCTCTAATGCCATTGTTTGGGTCTGATTTTTCACACTCTAGAGAGTACCTTAGTGATATCGGCAAAGGCAGTTGTTTCTGTAGAAATCGAGGCAAGAACAATTGTGAGGTACAAGCAGATCATAAGAAGTAGCAGACAATGAATTCTCAGGCAGGTTAACTTTAGGAAAGAGAATCTTTGGATGTTGAGGACCTAAAAATAGATTCACTTAAAACTAGGCACACTGGTTTCATGGCTTCTTCATGGTCACTATTTGATGCTATTTATTTTGCTTTGGAAACAATACCTCAGAGCTTCCATTGAGCAATAGAGAGGCAAATAATTTTTAAAAGAGGATTTCTCTCCACTCCACACATACTCTTGTATAGAAAAATTACTTTGAATCTACTAGTAACTTCATCATTTGTATTTATAGCCAATGATAAATGTTTGGAGCAAATCTTAGAGGAACAGAAGTGAGGATTGTGTTGTAATTCTACCCTGTGAACTCCTTGTTTGTGACTGATCATTTACCTTGCTGAACCAGAGTCTATAGTTTTAAAAGAGGAAGATGGTAAAACTGGCCTTATATATTATGTTGAAGATTAATTAATGTTTATTTGCCAAGTCTGTAGGAATAAAGGTGTATGTATATACTTCCTTATACTTCTGGTATACACACACACACACACACACACACACACACACACACACACACTTTAGCCATTAATAATATGAGATTGAGGCAATGATAAGAAAAAGTCTGAGAAAGAAATTTTGTTCTCATTAAATATACTTATTTCTCAAATTCACTGAACCATGCTCTCCAGAAACCATGTGCTTTATAGTTATATATTATAAATTAATTTAATAATATGTGTGTTTTTAATGAATCCTTACCATCTATTTCTTAAACTGATTGTACATAGTTTTCTATGGAAAATCTAAAAACATTATCTTTAATGTGTATAAATAGAGATTTGGGGAATTACTGGAGAAAGTGCAACTAAACAATGATGACAGAAAACATTCCAGTACTGAGAACCACCTCACTTTGAGTCATCTCTGTCTTGTGGGAAATCCTGTGTTGAAAAACATCAATTTGAATATAGAGAAAGGAGAGATGTTGGCTATTACTGGATCTACTGGAGCAGGAAAGGTACTGTCTCTTTAAATTGTTAATTTTTTGAGAAATTCATACACATATACTGTATTTACATAATTTCTATCCCCGTTTCCAATATCTAACTCCTTCCATGTACCTCCCTCACTCCCATTCAAATTCAAGACATTTTTATTTATTATTATTATACATAATATTCTGGATATAATTTTGTGTTTTATATATACATATGTTTAGAACTGATCACTTAAGATTGGATAACCTATCAAAGAGGTCATTTTTGGGGAAAATTGATTCTCCTTCTCAATAACTTTGCCTGTAATTTTTCATCTAAGGGATGGAGCATTGTGAGATAACCTCATCTTCATTGTCATCTCAACTAGTAATGTCATCATGTAGGACTTGTTTAGATAACATTATCTTGAATATTTCATAGGTGTAGCATCTCATGTCTAGGAGACACTACCTAGCAGTAGACTTGCCTGTTCTCTGGCTATCTTTTAGCCCCATCTTTCACAATTTGCCCTGAGCCTTAAATATAGAGTTTGCATTGTAGATGTTTCAACGTGGCCAATTCTTCTTTGACTAGCTGTAGATCTCTGCCATAGTTTCCATCCAAGGGGAAAAAAAAGATGTGTCTTTGATAAGAGGTGAGAACTATGCTTACCTGTGGCTATGAAGATAAGTATTTAGAACCCAGTTAGAAATTATATTAGTTTGCAAAATGACAGTAGTAGGATCTCCCCTAAGAGCTATGACCTCTCTCCAGCTATGGTTAGTAGTTAGGTCTACATTACTAGATTACTAGATATGAATTGAATACCCTTAATGATTTGCCCTTAGATCTGATCAAGCAGCTGTTGGTTACCCCTAGGATGCCACTGTTGTACCATTGATGGTGTATCTTGCCGAGACATCAGGTTTTTTGTTGTTGTTTGTTTCTTGTCTTTTTATTCCTTATTATTAAGAATTTAATTTACTGTTCATTTCTCCTTTTTCTCTAGTTTTCAGTATATGAAATATTTCAGAAAAATTCATATATGTATGGAATATCTGGTATAATATACATTATGTATAACATGTAGGAATGTTTGAGTATAATGTTTCCTTAAAATATAAGTTGGTTCAGTAATGATTTTTCTCTAGGTTTTTAGTTATTCACATAATTTCTTATGACTTTTTTGTAAATAATTTAACCTTATTATATATACATATATATATATGTATATATAATATATATATATATGTGTGTGTGTGTGTGTGTTTGTGTGTGTGTGTGTGTGTGTGTGTGTGGCTTTTAAGAACTATTGGTTAAAAACTATCCTTTTATCCATTTTTTAGTACAGATCTATATTTCAGAGCTGGAAAAAACAAAAACCCTGGTTTAGATTTAAGCTCTTGAGCTCTTTTCGTATATATATTTGACCTCTCTATATAGGTGGGTTTTTATTGAATAGACCAAGTTTTGATTTTTAGATATTATTAAAATATGTCAAGTGAAAGGTTTTTTTAAATGTTAATTTATTCAGTGGCTATGTGACTCCACACCCAGTACCAAGAACAATCAATTATGATTCGGAGAGACATCTGACAAAATCTAATTGGTTAGAAGTGAAAAGTGCTCAAAGATGTAATTTCTTTGCTTTCTCTTGATGTTTCAGACATGTTCTGTTGCATAGATAATGGTAGATGCTTGTTTTTTCATAGATACCTAGATAATACATTAAAGACCAAAGAAATGAAATTTGACTTGAGTCTGTCCTTTGAGCAGAAAAGTACTTGCTGTGGAGATCCATAAAATAGATCCTTGTTGCAATCAGAGTACCTTTAACAAACAACAACAGTTTTAGAGTACCTTTCAGTAATATACACATATGTTTATTAATCCCTAAAATTCTCTTGTAGTATATGAAGCAATGAGAGAGGAAAGATGGAAAGAAAAAAGCGGAGGGGCTAAAAGAAGGATGAGGCAATGCTGTTATAAAATAAAAATGAAAATTAAAGATCACAGGAGCCCTAGCATAGATGTCTCCTGAGAGGCTTCATCCAGCAGTGGATGGAAACAGATGCAATGACCTACAGCCAAATATCAGGCTGAGTTCAGGAAATCTAATGTAAGGGTGAGGTATAGGATTGAACTAGCCAGAGCGTTCGAAGACACCACAAGGAAGGCCTACAGAGTCAACTAACCTGGGGCCATGGGTGCTCACAGAGATCAAATCAACCAAAGATCATGCAGGGGCTGGTCCTGGGCTCTCTACATATTTATAGAAGATGGGCAGCTTGCTTTTCATGGGGGTCCTATAGCAATTGGACCAGGGGCTGTCTATGTTGTCTGCAGTTGGATCCCCTATCCCCTAGCAGGACTGCTTTGTTGGGACCTCATTAGGAGAGGATGGATTTAGTCATACTGAGACTTGATGTCCCATAGTGGGCTGGTCCCCCAAATGGCCTTCTCTTTCTCTGACGAGAAGGGGAGGAGGTAATGAAGGTAGGGATTTGTGAGAGTGGGACTGGGAGAGGGGGCTGAAGCCAGGATATAAAGTAAATAAATTATTAATTATTAATAGTAATTAATAATTAAAATAAAAGAATTCTAAAAGGAAATTTGTTTCTATGTTATATTAATATCTTAAGCAGGGATTTTATTTTAAAGAGTTTTATATGAGATTTTGGAAATAAAGTAGCACAGATTTTCTAATCACTGTATAGTTTGCTTATTTTTCCCTCCAGTTGTTTTCTTACATGTGACATGGGCATTTTATATTGTTTTATTTTATTCATTATTTAAATACTAAATGATCTTTATTGCTCTTTTTAATTAATTGTTTTACTTACTTACATCCCCCCTCCCAGAATTCTCTACCCCATTCACCCTCCCCTTTGCCTCTGAGAGGGTGCCTAAGCCTGGGCATATCTCTTCTCTAGGACATCAATTTCTACAGGGTTAGGTATATCCTCTCACACTGGGGCCAGACAGATGACATGGACATTTTAAATAAAGTAGTTATAGTTTTATATTTTCTTCCTACAGAAACACTTGTTCCTCAGAGTGTTATTTTTTCCTCATTTTCTGATATGGAATTAGAGACAGTTTTCACTATTAAAAGAAAATAGTACCACAGGAATTTGCGTAGTTAATGATATAAAAGACACAGATGACCTGAAAGCACACTGTCTGCTTAGGAGAAGGTATTACTTGTGTTACACAGAATTTTAAAAATGAATTGTTCATGTACTTAAGATCAATGCATGTAATATGTATAAAATAGCTTTGGAATCACAGGTTGTTGAATTTATCAACCTGTGATTAACCTGAGAGTAATTAACCCTCAGGCAATTCTACGAAAATTGATGAATAAGTAATTAGAATCTGGAACTGATCTTCCCTCTCACAGAAAATTGCTGTGAAGGCAGAGAAAGCTCTGGGTTCATTTCTGATCAGGTCATCTGATAACTTACTCGGAGAGACTGCTGTTCTGTAATAATAAGGAAGAAAAACTAGCATTTGACTGGAAAAATGTCTAGCTATAAGATTTAAAATATTAATATTGAAAGTTAATTTTATACCTTTCAATTTGATAGTTTATTGTTTAAGCCTTAAATATAACCTAATAATCTTGTATGTTATAACCTTATATATTTACAGAGTTTTTATATAGGTATCTTTGGGGTAGTATGGCTATGTATTGAAGTTCTCTAGTCTTTGGTTATAGAAACCTTTTCAAGATATGTAGTTAAGTAAGAAAAGTGAAAAATAAAATTTTTGTTTAGGATACTACATTGTACTCAAGGATACTAAGGAGTAACTATATAATGATTTTCTGTAGAGTCTATATTTTGTTCTATTGGATATATTTATAATATTTATATGTGCTTCATATTTCATTTATTTTTTACATTTTGTTCACTCAAAAGGAGCTCGGATAAAATGAGTGTTTTTCCTTCCTCTGCTACCTGGTTTTCTTTCTACTAAATGGTACAGTAGATTAAGATCACTTTCTGTGTAAGCACAGGGCCCTGAGTTTGAAAAGCTCCCATATTATGTGCATCCATAACCCTACCTTGAGAGGCTGAGACAGTTGGATACTGAGAACTCACTGTCAGCTAGTGTAGCTGAAACTGCAAGCTGCAGTTCATTGAGACACTTGGTTTGTCTCAAAGCAATAAGAAGAGACATAGAAGATACCTAATATCCTGTTCTGACCTCTCCATGCACACAGAAGGGTACGAGTGACCACATGTTCACATTGTACCTCCCTCCCCCCCCTCCTCCCCTCCCTCCCTCCCTCCCTCCCTCCCTCCCTCCCTCCCTCCCTCCCCCCCACACACAAACACTTGACATCCAGCTTTTCTTAAGGAGATTAACAATTCTCTATACCACATCCTGCTCTGTTGTCTGTTTCATACATACTTGCTTTTACTTAGGACTCCTCTTGTGAGGACACATAGCATATTTAAGTTCTTTTCTTACTTTTTTACTTTCATAGTTATATAAAAGTGGCACACAAAGAAATCTTTTTAAAACAATTTTGAAATGCATATCTTTTTAGTATTTGGTAAAGGTGAAAGCAAATTTTCATACTAATAAGATGAAAGAATTTTATTATTTTGCATGAATAATATTGATAAATCTTCTTTTAAATGATAGTTCTTCTGAGTTAACTCTTAGGTTATAAACATTAATTAAGAAAGACTATCTGAATATGCTTCTTTTTTCAGACTAATCTCCATTTAAAAGAAGAAGATAACACTGAATCTATGTTAGTTTATTGTGTTAAACACGCTCATATAGTTAGAGCATAGAGGCAGCACCTAGCCCATGAGCTCTCAACAAGTGTTCACTGTCACCAATCTCCCACCTGAAAACTGATCCCAGCAACTTATGTAGGGGCTCACTCTTCTTTGTGAACCTTGATCTTGAACATAGTATCTGTGTTACCCAGGTCTCTTTCATTCCTTTCGTATTTTTTATGCCTAGAAAAGTCATGAAGTACCAAAAACATCTTTAATCAAATGAGTTTATAGACTCTTTAAACATTGGAAGACATCTGATTAGAATAATTGCAGGCAAGAAAAAGCTAAGTAATCTGATCAAACAATTTAGCAGTTGCTTTTATTTGTAGACATCACTCCTGATGTTGATTTTGGGAGAACTGGAAGCTTCAGAGGGAATTGTTAAGCACAGTGGAAGAGTTTCATACTGCTCGCAGTTTTCTTGGATTATGCCGGGCACTGTCAAAGATAATATCATCTTTGGTGTTTCCTATGATGAATACAGATACAAGAGCGTTGTCAAAGCTTGCCAACTGCAGGAGGTAAGCATATTTATGAAAAAATACTGATTGTGTTAGCTACTTGTGTCATTGTTGTGATACAATACCTTGACTACTCACCTTGAGGAAGGAAGGGTTTATTTTAAATTCTGTTCAGGGAGGACACTGTCCATCTTGGCAAAGGAGGGGTGGGAAAGGAAGGATGGCTAGATATGTCGTATCCATATTCAGGAAGCAGACAGCCAACAGGAAGTGGGGGTCTAGGCTGTAAATCTTCAAGGCCCGTTTCTAGTAGCCTACTTTGTCCAGTAAAGCCCATCTCCTAAACGTTGTGTAGCCTTCCCCAGTGTACCACCAACTCGAGATAGTGTGTTCAAACACATGAGCCCACGGTGGGTACTTCACATTCAAACCACTACATGGATTATGCTCATTCCGTCTTCAGACTAACCAAATTACATGTTTAGTTCTCTATTAAGTTAATGTATTAATTAATATGTATTAACATATTAAGGAGAAAGCTGGAGTAGGTGGGTCAGAGAATAAAACCATAGCTCCTACTTTAAGTTTGCAAATCTATAAATAGATGCAGTTTATATTTAAATAGATGCATGGAGTGTGATACTTCATGACTACAATTCCAATACTCAGGAGTCTGAAGCAAAAAGGTCATGAAGCTGAAGCCAGTCTTGCCTGTATAATGAGTTTTAGGCCAGTCTTTATCACATGGTAGGACCATGCTAAAAACGTACAAGGCGAAAGTCTTTATGAATTCAATAGTAATATTTTGAGTACACTTTGAGACCACAGTGAAAAGAGAAGGTATCCTAAAAACTTGGGAGTTCTTCTTTTGCATCCTGGAGGTTGGTGTATCCTGGGTTTTTTACCAGATCTGTTTGTAGAAGAGGTTTTTCTGGGCAAGAATTGGAGGGAGTGATAGGTCTTACTTGGCTTATTTTGAGAGTGGTGGTGGTGAAGTATGGTTGTACATTCTTGCTAGATTTAGATTTTGCTTTCAATATGTATTTTCCCATAGAAATGATTTTACAGATGGTATTTTGAGTAACCAAAGCCAATCTACAAAATATACATAATCCAAATACAACATTTATACATTACTGTTGATACATTTAGAACTGTGTGTCTCTCATTCATGTAACAAGTATTATTTACAATATTCTGAACTTGGGTAGGTCAGGAATGTTTAGATGAAGAAGATTGTGTATATTTTTAAAGCTTATATTAGGATGGCCTGTATTAATAATGTAGGATTATATGGTATGTAAATTATATCTCAATCAAATAATGAAAGTAGGAGAAGCAAAATGTATTTTTCTTTCTCTTTGATTCAAGAATATATTACAATTATTTTATAGTGTATGATTCACTGTGTTTTAGTATAGTTACAGTGGTACAATGATAACCACTCTTTTAGAACCTCTAAAAAGAAACTCCATATTCATTAATAGTCAAATTCTAATTTTTGTATGTTTGCCAACTCTAAGCAACCACCAATCTATCTCAATAAATTCTCCTGGTCCCTTTTTTTTTACATTTTACATAAAGGCAATTTATTGAGAATTTCATACATCCAGTGTATGATTTATCTAATCCATCTCCCACTATCTTTCCTTTAACTTCTCCCATACTCCCTTCAACCATTTCACCCACCCATATCTTCACTCGTACTTAACCTTCAGAGTTCAGTCAGTGATCTTAGTGAATGGCCTTATACCCATGCTATGGTGACAGCTCTAAAGAAACGTTAATATACAAATAATTAGTTTTCATCTACTTAGACTTGCTGTGCTTTATACTGTAAACCAAAGAGTGGTAGAAACAGACCAATAGTGAATTTAATTGAAAGTGTGAAAAAGGAATGTTTTAGGAGCAAAAAGAAGCAGAAACTCCATCAGGGTTCACCTAAAAAATAGCAGCCTCCATATGGAGAAAAGGTTAATATCCCTGATGAGGTGAGTCTCTATAGAATTCTAAGGATCAGAAGAAAAGCTTGTGGCTCCAAGAGTTCTTTATTAGGAACATTGGAGCTATGAAAAAGCAAGAGTGAAAGTCAGACTAGATTTAAAAAGTAGATAAATGGTGTCTGAGTAAATGAAGAGATAGTTGTCCAGTAGAGCATTTGGTATAAAATCCTTTCAGTAAGCACTAAGTTACTTTTGCTTTTTTTGAAATATAGAATAATACCAATTCAGAGAAAAGCAGGAAAAATAATTTGAGAGCCAGTTGTTCTTAGTAAGTGAATCCTGTGGAGACAAAGTGGATAAGGATGAGAAGAGCCCATGAAACCAAAAAATAATGAAAAGACGTTGATATGGTATTAATCTTGACAAAACTGGTCAGGGAGAGGATGGTAACAATGGCATTTAAAATTCTGGCTTATGTGATATAGACAACAAAATTTGGGTATCTGTAGCAGAAATAAGATGATAGAAGAGCCTGGAGATTTGGAATATGGACGCATTGGCTTTCTGCTCAGTGACAGTGAGAGTTGGAAGTCACCCAACCCACCTTAGTGTTTCCTAAGACCCTGAAAACTATCTATGTCATTCCTTTATGTCAGACTGCTTTGGTTTGATTTTCAATGCTATGGTTTTGATCTAAAACCAACTTAGGAGAGAAAAGGGATAATGTGGCTTACACTTCCTGGTCACAGCTGATCATTGATGAAGTCTGAGTAAGGAACCAAAGGTGGGAACTTGAAGCAGAAACCAAGAAGAATGCTATTTTCTCTCTCTCTTTTTTTTTTTTTTTTTTTTTTTTGTCTTGCTAGCAGGGTTACATTCAGCTAGTTTTCTCTTACAAAGTAGATAGACTACCTGCCAGGAAGTGGCACCGCCCAAAGATGGGCTGGGCTCTCCTACATCAATTAGTGATCAAGACAGTTTCCCCACAGATATACACAGGCCAGTTGAGCTTTAAAATTTCTTCTTTCTAGGTGACTCTAGGTTTTGTCCAATTTACGATAAGAACTGTGTCTACTTTAGGAGAGTTAAGGTGGATATCAAATATCAAAGCTTAATCATTTCTCATATGAAAGATTTATATGAAAAATTTTGGAAAATAAACTCAAGGTTCTAATTTCTGTATGCTATAGCAGTTGTTGGGTTAAAGTCAGTGGTAATATTTGAATAATTCAGGAAGCCTGTCTCTAAGAGAAGACTTCTTGAAGAATAAGTAAAAAAAAAAAAAAAAAAGGTAACATTATGTATAAAAGAAAATTAACAGAAACTAGGATGTGAAACCACCTATTTCAGGGCATCATACACATCTTTATAGAGCCATGGTGCAGTTAAAGAGAATGAGTGAACAAGAATGGATTTGGGGAACCAGATCTGGGAGTGTTATCTTAGAGAACTGTTAGTGCAAGAGTGCTGTGAGAGCTATGACATTGATCCCTGTCACTCTGTGATGTTGGAGAGCAGAATTAAGGTGGCTACCACAGGAAGCTTAGTACAGCATTAATAATATATATTTTGAAATCTTACAAAGCTGGGTCATGAGGTCATTTAACGTGTCCCAATACTGGGGTTTTTCCTTCTGCAATACGAAGCTAATATTGCCTATTCCATAGTTTTTGGAGAGTGTTCTACTACATAGAAAGTTCATCATAAATAAAGTACTCATTATTATTATTGTCATCATCATTGGCAGTACTGCTCTGTTCACTGTTGTGGCTAGAAAGGAGACTAATAGGAAACTATTTCACTTACACAGATTATGGTCATGATGGACAAGAAGAGACAAAAGTTATGTAAAATAATTGTGGGAATATAGGAAGTTATTTGTGTAATTTTTATTCATTGGAAAGGACATCAGTGAAAAAAAAATGGTTATTCATGGAGAGTAAGGTATTCCTATAAATAATGTTTTTAAAAAGGTATAAGTTGGTTCAAGATTAAGAATTCTGAGGTTTTTAAAACAACAATCAAGAAATGGACAGATATAAGTCATGGCTTCCAAGAAGGACACAGAGATAGTGAACAAGGTAGAAGGATCACAGACTTGGCTGACAAAGAACCAAAGGAGGGGAGCACTAGGAAGGTGCTAGTTATAGTTATGAAATAGTTATAATCTCTATTTTTAATTTTTAAAAGCATTTCATACATAGATCTTCAATTACTTCTAGACCATTCATTTCCTATTGTTAAGCATTCAAAGATGACTTCACTTTTATTACTCTCCAAAGCTTCCCATTAACTGTGTGAAAGTGTCATCTGCTTAGCCTCCTCCAGTGTAGAGATTGAATTCAGGGTCTTACCTAAGCTCTATCACTGTATGCCTAGTCAGTCTCCAAAACCTTCAGGATTTCTTTCAACTGTGTTCGTGCATTCAATCTTGTTTGTCTATCAATATTGTCTGGCTATATTGTGAGTGTTATTTAGGTTCTGTCTTTTAGTTTTAGTTTTGAGACTGTTCTATCACTCTCATGCACACCCTCTGCCTTGCTCTCATTGAAATTAACAGCCTCTTTGTCCTTAACTGTTGTTACTTAGACTACCTTCAGCACTCCTTAGTTGCCTGTAGTTCTTTGCCTAGCATTGAGACTCCCAATCTTTTCTCCTTCTACATTAAAAAAGTCCGTTGGTGTTGTTGTTGATTGTCCCTTTAGTTTTCAAATTAACCTTCTTTTTCTTAGTTAAATAAAACGTGAAGTAAAACTCTTTTTTTTTTAAAATTTTAAAGAACCCCTAAGTCTTTGTTCCTTTTTGTCCCACTGCTTTTGCAGAGTTAGAACTTTTTAGTTACCATATAAAAGCCTTTTTTCTTAAATCCCTTTGCTCTCTAAAATGGCAAATGTAGTATTATAATGAGCTAAGTATATGCCATGGTGTTATATTCTGAACTACAGAGTAAAGTTTAGGACACAACAACTCTAAAAAAATGTTATTTTGATGTAGTCTATCTAATGTACTGATAGACTAGTAAATTTTTACTGGATGACTGACTGTTTTAGAAATAGTTTGAGGTAACATGTTGGTTGGAAGAATTTTGCACAGAAAAGGTTCTGTGAGTTTCATGGTCTCAGAATATGAGCAGATTGTTTCTTTAATGAACACACTTTCTGGAAGCTTGAAATGATGGTACTTCTCTGACTGTAAAGAAAAACATCAGGAGTCTTCCCTGTTTGCTATGACTGAAACTTCCAGTTTGTTTCTGTTATATAAACACACATTTGGTCAGGTGCAGAAGGAACCTCAATACACTAAAATCCCTTGTTTTCTTAGTTAAATAAAATGTTAAGTAAAACTTTTTTAATGTTAATAATCCCTAAATCTTTGTTCCTTTTTTCCCTGCCACTTTTTGCCACATACACATACACATCATGAAGATTTTACCTCTTAAGCATGTAGGAACTTTGATCACAGGAACACAGTATACCTGCAGAGTCCTCAATGGCTCAGTAGCTGGCACCAACGCAAGAATCCCTCAGCATAATCTGTGGGTGCTCCTACTTGCCAAATCCAAACATTCATGACTCTGTTTTCATTTTGACTGCTGAAGTTGATCTGTTTCTTAATGTGCTGCATCGAGGCTTGGGATTAGAGATGGGGATGGGATATCCTCTTCCTCATGCTTGTGTTTTGGTTCAACTCTAAGATTTTCAAAGTACCCTGTGTGTCATGATTGCTCAGTGTCATAGGAGTAGGCAGGTGTGTGTGAGTGAGGAAGGGCGAAGCATGCAGAACATATTTCACATAGTTTTCTGATTTCAGTCTGTTGTTGGAAATTATTCACTAGATGAGGCAGCTAAAGCCTGTATCAAGGGGGGAGGGCATGGTGGTTCTGTTGATAGAATAATCTCTAGCATGCAGTCTCAAATGAATAAGTTACATTGGTGTTTTTTTACTTTTAACCTCTCCTTTGGGAAAAATCTCCATGCCCTGCTTTATAAAAATGAATTTTAGAGTCTAGATCTTAAGATAACAGACTTTTAACTGAATTGAAAGTCACATGCAAAACACTGTTATACATCCTTGTGCCATTGGCTGTCTCTTCATTTTCCTTTATGGGCTATTAGGTTTTTTGGCTTTTTTGTTTTGACACATAGAGCTTCAGTGCTCAGCTCTAGGGACTGTGCTAGCTTTAAAAGAAGAATTAGTATGATTTAGCTCTAGTCAAGTAACATGTCTTGTGAAATTATAGTCCTATTTCATATTGAGAGAGAACAAGAGCTTATACCTGTTCTCCTGCCCACCTTCCCTGCCTCACAGCCCCAGTGACAAGAGAATTCTGGACAGGCCAGTGTTTGTGTAATAGGTGACTTGACAGTCTTTATATTCTGTGACTCATTTTCTTATAAAAGTACCTGAGTTTGGAGGAATAATTAACTTTATGGTGGGGAGTAGGGATGGGGAGTGGGATGAGTAGGATATGTAATCAGTTTCCAAGAAGTTATTGTGAAGCTTTTGAAACCACAAAATGATCCTCATCAAGTAAGTATCTGCCATGACAGCCATTACACAAGCACTGTAGCAAAACATATTTACTGTGTATGCTGAGGAAGGAGACAGGTTGCATGATTTTCTCTCCCATAGCTGCTTAGTGGTTTTTGTATTTAACTCACTAGAGGAATACTCAGAATAGAATTGCCAAGAATTCAGTAAAAGATTTTTTTTTAAAAAAAAAAAAGGAGAAACTGGCAAGAAGTAATGAAAAACTTGGGAGAGAAATAAGCTGAGAAATGAGGGTGTTCTGAAAAATAAATTCCACCATAGAAATTCTACATGACTAACTGAATTTGAATTTGACCTCTAGCTCTCCATGGTCTGTACAACTAACCTATGAGGTGAGGCTTAACCTTTGAATAGTCAATTTACCAAGTTGGATAATTCACAACTTTACAGTTAGAAGTAATGAGAAGATAAAGGTGCCATAGGACTCAGCGTTTTCACTAGCTCAGACAGACATAATGGATATCTAAAGCAGATATTTGAAATACCTTGAACTATGTCCCTTTCAACCAGAATAAATCACATTGACTGTACCATGGACTACCTATAATTTTCTGCTTATACATGGTTAGGAAACACTAGATATTATTTACTGTAACATAAAGCCAAGAATACTTTATAAAATGACTGAACCAGAACTAAATGGGAACGCCATAGTGTGACCGAACTGATATTTCACTTCATTTGAGCCTTGGAACTTAAAAAATAAATACTAGCTAATAGGGAGAGATCATCTATGGCAACATTGTGCTAAGCACTAGCATGAACTGGCACGAGGACTTGTCACTTCTTATTTATTTAGTGACAACTTCACCAGAAGTTTGCAGTCAGAGTGAAAATGTGCTGATTTCTAAGTGCAGACTAGGCTTTAGGCCCTAAGAGCATGACGTTCCAGAGCTAATTATCAGGTTAACACATCAGAGTCCTTAAGTCACAAAAAACCAAAATAGCACAAAATAGCCACTCCTAGTGAGATTTGGTGAAGTCAAAAGAGCAGTAGTATATGAACATAATTATAACTGTCTGAACAGACTACCTCGTGAGTACACTGTGACACTGTGATGTGTAAGCCTGGCCTTCATATTTAAAACAAAATATTTAACAAGAAAACTTCCAAAGATAAAAATAATTTTAGAAAATCCTTATTATGTGTTTCCAGTTTCAACCTATTTTAAGATGTAGGAAATCCAGATTCAGAGTTTTCCATATTTAGATGATGAATAATGTTATTATAAACAAAGAGAAATTAAAATATAATTTTAGATCCAGGATGACTCTCAGACATCCCTGGCTAAATTTCATATTCGTGGCAAATGTTTGATATTTTACCAGACTTGTAACTCTATAGATGTTCATAGAAGCTTACCCAGAGAAGGAATCCTGATGTTGCCAAAGTTGAAGGTGAAGTCTTCTCTAGACAGGCGAAATGTGCTATCACAGCTATCAGAAGTAATTCCATAATGACAGGATAAGTCTTTATATTTATATTGCTTATTCTTGGTTTAGATTGACGAATTAAAAAGAAATTGCTCTTAGTTGGGTATGGTGGCTAATACCTTTAATCCCAGCATTCGGGAGGCAGAGGCAGGCAGATCTCTTAGTTCGAGACCAGCCTGGTTTACAGAGTGAGTTCCAGGACAACCAAGGCTACAATACAGAATTATCCTGTCTCCAACAAAAGAAGAAGAAGGAGGAGGAAGAGGAAGGGAAGGAGGAGGAAGAAGAAGAGGAAAAGTAGGAGGAGGAGGAAAAGGAGGGGGAGGAGGAGGAAGAGGAGGAAAAGGAGGAGGAGGAGAAGGAGGAGGAGGGAGGAGGAAAAGGAAGAGGAGGAGGAGGGGGGGAGGAAAAGGAGGAGGAGGAAGAGGAGGAGGAGGAGGAAAAGGAGGGGGAGGAGGAGGAAGAGGAGGAAAAGGAGAAGGAGGAGGAGGAGGGGGGAGGAAAAGGAGGAGGAGGAGAAGGAGGAGGAGGAAGGGAAGGAAAAGGAGGAGGAGGAGAAGGAGGAGGAGGAAGAGAAGGAGGAGGAGGGGGGAGGAAAAGGAGGTGGAGGAGGAGGAGGAGGAAAAGGAGGAGGAGGAAGAGGAGGAGGAGGAAAAGGAGGAGGAGGAGGAAAAGGAGGAGGAGGAGAAGGAGGAGGGGGGAGGAAAAGGAGGAGGAGGAGGAGGAGGGGGAGGAAAAGGAGGAGGAGGAAGAGGAGGAGGAGGGGGGAGGAAAAGGAGGAGGAGGAGGAAGAGAAGGAGGAGGAGGGGGGAGGAAAAGGAGGAGGAGGAGGAGGGGGAGGAAAAGGAAGAGGAGGAGGAGGAGGAGGACAAAAAAAGAAAGAAAAGTTAATCTCAACAACTTGAGTTCCTACTATAAACACAATGCTGCACTAAGCAACTAGATGTTGCCTGCAGGTATAACTAGTAACTTGTCTACAGTGAGAGTTTTGCTACAGAAATTTATAGCAGGATGATATATATTCATTCAGTAAATATTTATGAGTATATGCATCAACCTAATGATTATACCAAACTCTGGGAATTCCACTGCTAAGGAAGGCACAATGCTTGTTCTCAAAGAGTTTTTATTCTAGTAGAGGAACATTCAAGACTAGCATAGGTTATTGTATTGTATGTTCCTTAGGGTTCTTACATTAGGAAGTTAACAATGTGGTCCTAAAAGATGATGGAAGTTTCCCCCAAGGAAGTGACATCTAAAGTGAAAGATGAATGAAGAAGCAGAAGAACATTTTAGAAAAGGAACAGAATGTACAAGGGTAGAGAACCAAAAGAAGATACTGTGCTAGGGAGCCAGAGTTGGTTGTATGTCACTGCACTACAGATTGAAGTAAGCGTGGATCGTTTGGCAACTCTGTATATAGTATAGCATAATAAGCATGGGCATCTGGAGAGGAAAGGCTGTGTGAAGAGAGGTGAACTGGGGAAGGGAAGGGTAGTCATATTCTCAGAACCCATTATTCTATACTCAGGAACTCAGACTTTATCTAAGGCCTATGAGACTCACCAAAGGGTTTTAAATTAGACATAGAATTACCCATCTTTGAAGATGTTTTGAAATATAATGTATAGTTTCCATATGCTCAATTAAAGGACTAGCGAAACTATTGGCAGATAGATAATTTCAATGGTTGTTTCAATCATTCGGTGGCAAATAATACTGATCTACTAGGCAGGAGAAAAACCAAATAGTTGTTGTTATAGATCTTTACATTAGCCACAATTTGACATGGTGAATAAGAAAGTGGGAGTAATCAAGCATGTTGACAAGTTTTACATTATAATTAATTTAATTAATTTTAAACTTCAAAATAGTTTTAAAAAAGAATTTTAAAAGAGCCTATTAAGGTACAGTTGACACATAATTTATGTGTTTATCATATGCAGTGTGATATGAAATACATCTATCAGTTATATAGCTATCATTTGCATTTGTGTAGTGAGTGAACATTTAAGTTCTACTTTCTAGGTTAGATAATGTGGATCATACTTGTAATCTCATTATTGAGAGACAGAGACTGAAGGATTCTTCAGATCAGTGTCCACCTTGTCTATGTAGTGAGTTCTAGGAAAGCTGGGGCTACACAGTGGGACTGTGTCAAAACAAAAACCAAAGAAAATGACCAAAATTTAACAACTATTCACTGAGCATAAAATATATGATGTAGTATTGACTGTAGCCACCATGCATGCTGCAGGGTAGATCTCTAGGACCTATTCATCTTGTCTGAGACATATCTTATGAATACTTCCCTATGATGGTACTATTTGCTGAGCAAGTTGATACAATAAAAGCATTGTACTTTATTATGGAAATATGGAAGTGATGTAGAACTTGGAAGGGGACCTTGGTGGAGAGGTTTTTGGTTCGAAATGTACAGAAAAGAGTCCTCAGCCTAGAGATTATAAATGAAAATACAGGAGAACAGGATGGTACCAACATAGATATATTAAAAAATATTTAATTAATGATATAATATCAATACTTAAGAGCTAGCAAAGTGAAAAGGGTTTAAATGTAAAGAATACAAAGAATGGACTGAAAGTTAGTACTAAAAATATGGAAAATTGAAGTATGGAGAAAGTGAAAGAACATTTTTAATAGACAGTACTCAGTAATTGCATCTTTTTTGGAAATAATAAGAAAGATGAATAAGGACTCATTAATTTTCTTCTATAAAAATATATACAAATTAAGATAGGCAAAAGTAGATAAGGTATATAAATAGAATATTTGTTTAAAATATCTAAGACAACTGAACATATAGTACTCAAGCTAATTCACAATTAACAGAAAAAGCATGAGCAAGTGTCAATAGGAAGCTTCAAGGAGAGGGAGCTCCGAAGGCCCAATGGAGAAGAGCACAGATTACTTACAGCACAAGAAGGCCAATCCATAGAGCATGCTATTATTCTGAGCTCCATTAACTGAAAGACACCTTCCTTTGGAGAATTAAGAGAATGAAAATAAAATACTACATATGAAAATATAAGGTCAATGTCATGGGAAATTGAAGAATTTCATGTTCATTCGAAAGTATCTACTGAGTTTCTTTGTGGCATCATTACTTTAGGAACTAAGGACACACTTAGACAAGAATCTTTGTTCTTAGCTTACATTCTACTCAAAGGAGATAGACTTTAGCAGATAAAATACAGGAAGTCAGCTTTTGAAAGACAAAAGATTACATAGGAACTTCAAAGGCAGTGGGTTTGAAGCTCTTCTGAGAAACTGAGTTACAAGAGACTTAGGAGTAGTGACCAGAAAACAATTTGGGAAAATACAAAGCAGGAACATAGTCTAGGTAACACAGGATGTACTATTGATGTATGGTATTATTTTCCCCAGGGATTAGATTTGTCCTAGCATTAGGGATGGATATAGTTAGAGGAGCAGATATGGAATTGGTACCACTTAAGTGTCCATAAAGCCAACGACATAGGAGTTATCCAGAGTTTCCTCACATCTGAGAAATTCTAAATGAGGCATTAAGGGATTACAGACACTGAATGGCATTTGAAAGGATTTTTGGCTGGTTGGTTGGTTAGTTGGTTGGTTTCATTTAATAAAAGCAAGTGAAAACCAGTTACCATACCATTATCTAGCTGTAGGGGAGTTCATGAATCCCAGCACTTTTCTATTCCGGAATACTTTCCTTGCACACATGAAATCACTGTACTCTACAGTTCTTCTCCTAAGAATTCCGGAGCAATCCATTCTGAATAGAAACCCAAATCTATACACACAAGGAAGTACACAATAGGAATAGTTATATTTATAGTCACAGTTTCACACACACAAACACACACATGAAAACTGGTTATAAGACAGTTTAGTTTGTGTGTATGATATATGTAGGTATGTGCTCTCCTGTATGTAAATGTGTGCATGTCATGATAAGTGTGTAGAGATCAGATGGCAACACTTGGCACTGAGCTTTGCTGTCTACCATAAACTCTCTGTTTGAGGCAGAGTTGTTCTTTTTGTTGCTATATATACTAGGCTAGTTGGCTTGTGAGCTACTGGACCTCAGGCAGTTTTCCTGCCTCTACCTCTCATCGTCCAGTGCAGGCATAATGGGATTACAAATGCCTAAGGTATGGTGTGTAGTTTTAATGTGGATTCTGAGGATCCCAACTCAAATTGTCAGGCCTGTGAGGCAGGTGCTCTAGCCCACTGAGCAATCTTTCCAGCCCAAAGCCTTTAGTGTTGATTCTAACTACTATAACATCAACTTTTATATTTTTCTTGGTTATAATAAAGATTATGTTAAATGCCGAAGTTTTATTATGCTATAAACTTGGCTACTATTCACTAGTGAAGGCAATTCTTTTTTTATCTTTTAAATTGATGAAAATTCTCACACCCCATCCCTTTTTTAAGAGCTTAGTCTTTTAAAAATGTTTCTTCATGCAGCTATTTGTAATAAAGTTTGACTTAGGTCAACAACCTATCTTATCTATTAGACATAGCACAATTTAAATTATGACCTCCTTAGTGTCTGCATTCTGTTATGAAGCTTACTTCTGTTGATCTCTATCAGAGACTACTGGGTATCTCTTTGCTGTACACACTCACATGTACAACTAGCCATGTAGAAATGTTTACTAGATTTTTCTCTTTTTCCAGTACTTTCTTGGCTGTCTCACATTTTCCCATCCTGACTTCTTCCTACCTGTTTTTTTTTAACCTTTCCCTTAATTCTCTCTTTCATTGACCATTCTCTGTGTGCACAAAACAAGGCACTGTTTAGTGATTTCTAAACATTAATAACAATGGCATTAATCATCCAGTGATTCACCGTTAAAGATATGCTTTATTGAGTGGCATTACCCTGAAGTTAATGTTCCTTAACCCAAGCTTCGCACTGTGCCCACCCTCTTCTCACAAGCGTCTGTATTGTCAAGGTTCTTCTAAAAATGATAAGCTAGCCATATAAAAGTTTATGGTATTTTCCTATCTTCAAAGCTACAGGAAGCTCAAATATACTTAGCAAATATTGCTCAATTACACAAGACTATTAAATGTAACACCCCACCCTTTCTTCTGGAAAGCACCTCCTCTTCTATATCTTTTCCCTTTCTTTCTTAGTCTAACAGCCTAGCTCATTATGGCTCTATTGTGTGATCCATTCAGAGCAAATGAGGTTCGTATTAGCACGTTACCTTAATAACTTCTGGTTTGTTTGATATAGTTGAAGGATACCAAGATGATAAATTGTAACTTTCTAAGAGGACAACTGTGAATAAATGGAATATACCACAGCAAGTATGTTTTCTAGTTCTTAATGATAAAATAAGTTAATCTTTATTGCACACTTATTATAATATTACTTTGACCCTCTCCAGTGTGCTTATCTCAGCGTTTTCAAGTGTTTTACAACCTCGAACACACACATTGTGTTGTGTGCACAGACTGCTTTGAAGTTGACATTTGCCTTTCTGACTAGGCTGTAATAAAGGAAGTCAACCAACTGAGAGAACAAGTGTCAGATGAGGATCTCAGGCCCTGGCAGGCACCACCGTGCAGGGCTAAGTGCAGATACCCAGGTTCCTTCCAGATGCCTTTGAGTCACCACAGGTGCAGCAATTTTAAACAAATAGAGAGTTTCTGCTAAATAGCGCAAGAGCCTTGCCTTAGTTTGGTAGATATTTGATGTTATTTGTAGATAAAATACACTGAAAAATAAATATCAAAAAATTAAAATAAAGAAATTAAAATTGGGAGTAGAGAATAATTTGAAATGGGCATAATGTTCTCCTATAAGAATAGTCTTTGTTTACATAAGTTTATATTTCAGGATAAGACAGTTTTCTTTTATTAAACAAAATTCTACTGGACACTTGATAAGCATGTGCAAGGGCCTCTATTTCATCCGTAGCACCAATTTAAAAAAAAATAACTAAATAGAATCCAACAGCTAATTTTATAGAATATTCTATAGCTAATCTTATCAGCAAATATTATCTAATATTCTTATCTAGGAACCTTGTTACAGTGGATGCTTTTCTTCAAAAAGTTTTATGGATAAATTCCACTCCCCATGCACACAAAAAAAAATCCAGAGAATGTTCAGTATTAACAAAGAAATGTAGCATCTATACCTGTGTGCTAGGCTTACATGCTAAAAGCTTTGTAAAGAGCTCGAAACATACCCCAATGGATGGCCACACACCATGTGCAGTTGGGCAACACTAGTTGAACCAAGGAGATTATTAATAAAAATAAAAACACAAGGTTTGAGAGAGATGGGGTGATGGGCACAAGGGGGGATTAGAGGAAGGAAACTGTGGAATTTATATGATCAAAATACATTGTATAAATGTATGGGTTTTTCAAAAAGGAAAATATTTAAAAACATCCCTCCCCAATGTGACTGCCCAAACATGAACTGAACAAGGACAACACCAATGGACGTGCCAAACAGACTGGGGAAAGACTAGGGGGGCCTCAACCCTACACAAAGAACTACATGCCACTGAGGACAGCTGGGAGCAGAAGTGGTGTTCTCCAGGGAAGAGCACACCAGTTGGTGTCCAGTGCCAAATAGTCCCCTAAACATATATACAAGTAACATCTTATGACCAAACAGGCTACATTTGGGGAAAAAAGTATATATATACATGCATGTATGTACATACAATAGCCATTAATGAAAAATTAAAGAAGAAAAATAAAGAGGCCATGAATTGAAGGAAACTTGGTAGGGACATATAAGGAGGATTTGGAGGGAGGAATGGATAAATGTAATTATATTACAATCTCAGACATAAAAATAAGCAATTGAAAAACAAACCTTCATGATAGGCAGGAGTGGTATAACAGTTTTTAGATTGTGATTTTCACAGATGGGGAAAATCTATGAAGTCTGAAACCAACACCCTTAAGATAAATATATTACCAGATTGGAGTATCCTTAGTAGTCAGCAAAGGTCAATGTTTAACAATGCATGCAAAACGGAGTGCTTTGTTTTAAATCAAACAATGTCAAGTACTTATAAATCTGCAGGTGGATGAGGCATAAACTGAGTAATCAAAAACCAAGTGCTCAGATTAATAGGAGGATATTGGCAGTGCTGATGTATTAGGCTGTAATGAGTGTAATCTCAGTTCTCCTGGGTATATCCCCGCTGTTTGTCCCTCATTTCACTCTCAACAGCGTCATGATAACAATGGGCATGGAGATTTTCATTCACTGAGTGAAAGTTATCCAAGTTTCTCTTCACGAGTGGATTCAGTCCTTAAAAAACAGTTCAAACCTTGGCTCAGATATGTTTTCATACCATTGAAAGTTAATTCACGCAAATAATATGTTATAGAAGAGAACATTTATTTCACAGCATTCTTATTATTTTCAGTGTTAGAAGCCTGGATAACATCATCACAACTCTGCCTCAAAACTCTAAGCTCCAGCAATTAGAATAATGAAATGTGTATTTTTCCAATCCATTTAAAATAATTGACACCCATATATGCAGTTCATCTTTAAAACCTACATAGTAATATAATTTGTACACATTATTTTCTAACTTATTTGGTTCCTGTTATCTTTTTAAGATATAACAATATCTATTTACATGTTATTTATTCACTTACATAGGGAAGAGTGAGTGTGTACATGTGGCAGAGGGCTCATATGGAGATCTACAGAGTCAGACCTTCATCCTTGTCAGCCATTAATGAGTGTTTGCATTTACTCATATCTTTAAAACTTCTGTGACTTTAATCTTTTTGCTCATTCTTACTCCTAAATCAAAATTTCTACTGTTATATCTCTATTATTCTGGCTTACAATTACATGAATATATAGTAGATTATGAGCATATTTTCATATTTTTTAACCATCTTGCTTTCCTACCCTTTACCCTTGGACACCTTTTGTGACTATGATGGGTATAATATGTATTGTATAGACCACTGGTATAGGGAACATGATTGAATGAAGACTCCAGTTGTGTTTTGAAGTCTTTAACTAAGTTTGTCTTGAAATCACCTCTACATTCATGACTGTTTCTGGTAGAATTACTAAAGTAGATTTCTACTTTGAAAACATAAGACTTATTAGTTAATTTTTGACATACAAATCACCAGGCTACTTTGCCAAATCCTTCCTTGGATGCAGGTGGTGTAATATTCTTCCATACCAACAATCTATCTTCTACTTTAGGATCAGAGTTGCTGTGGGTTCTTCAGACTTCCCGTCTTCCCTGTGTGTTTCCTTTTCCACAGTATTTTCCCCCAGTTAAATTCTTGGACATTTGATACCATGTTGGAATCTTTTTGTAGAATTTTGAGTGGAAGCTATATATATTACATTATCATCTTCTTCAGTGATAGCTTTTGTTATAATTTTTATATAGTCAATTTTATCTAAATGTCATTTTATGTTTTGACATTTCTGACTCCTCTTAAAGATAACTGTTAGAGCACAAAATAAAGACATTCTGCCCTAATAGTTTTAAATTTTCACTTATTATGAATATAGATTGTTAAAAATATATGGTGTGCAGTTTTATGTTTACATTTTACATTTTTAATTAAAATATAATTGCTTCTTTCCCTCTCCCCTTTCTTCCCTCCATTCCTTCTTATGTCCCTTCTCTCCAACCCCTCCGTTTTCCCTCTCTCTCTCTTTCAAGTTAATGTCCTCTTTTTAATTATTGTTACATGTATGTATATATAAATATATAATACTAATATCTTAGCATTAGCCAACAATTGTTTAACTGGATGGAAGGCATGCTCAAGAGTCATATTTTCTATTTAGGAAAGTAATGTGAAAGGTAAATTGCCTGAAGCTTCAGTATTATTATTAAACTAATAGATCTTTTCAAATGATCATAAAATATCTCTGGATCTAAATTTCTCATAACAAAGATTTTAATTATATGCAAGTATTAAGGTCAGTTCTAGGTTGAAGAACTAGCAATACAATAAATGCAAACAATCAAGGAACAAGCAAGACAATAAACACAAATAGTCAAAGAACAAGCAAGGCAATAAACAAAGGCCTGTGATCACTCTCATGATCACTGTTTTTAAGGGCTTATCAAGATGACCAAAGTATCTGAACCTCCTTCACTGTCCTAGCCCAAAGTCACTTTCATTCCTAAAGCCTACTTCTTTGTTCTATCCTAAGATTTAGATTCCTGCCTGAAATTACTTCTTTGTTCTGGCCTAAGATTTAGATTCCTGCCTGAAGTTATTTCTTTTTTCTAGCCTAATGTCAGATTCCTGCCTGAAGCCCATTTCCTTGTCCTTGGCCAATGTCAGACTCCTGCCAAGCAGCCCCAAAAGCGCTCCACATCTCCCCATTTTTTATTTCATTAACAAGACTAAGCCTGTCTTAGGTCATTCTGACAAGAATTGTTATCACAGAAAACAAAACAAAACAAAACACCTAAGGAAGACATCATCTCTGCAGCAGTAGTATGGAAAGTCACTGTTTTATCACAGGTCTTTGGTCACTCTGTCAGGAATGCTGTTAGAAGCGGTTTCTTTCTTAAAAGTGAATAGCATGGCAAGCTAAGGAGGTGGTAGAAAAGACTAGAGGAGACTAGGAAGATAGACTGTTGAAGGAATCGGTACCTGACTTGATCAGTACTTCACTACTCAGGTGAAGCCTCTTAACATTTTCTGTGTGGTGTGTGGTTTACTTTTATTGTCTAAATAATTAACTTGCCAATTAATTGTGTACTGTTTTATAATCCACTATAAAATTGTTTATTAAATGTTTAGGTTGTTATTCAATTCTCCATCCAGGATAAGAGCTTATCTTCTAAATTACATTTACACTGTCTGGAGTCCTGAACTATTTCTTAGAAACCCAGTTTGTCTGTCTTTTATTGTGCCTTTATAGTTGTTACTACAGAAAGGATCATTATTGGGGGAGGAACGACATATGTGACAGGACAGGAAGGTGATAAATGGGCAAGGACAGAACAATAATGGAAATGGTGAGATGTTTCTGTTTGGGAAGATGAATGAAGGAATGTGCAAATAAACTAACATGCTGTGTTGTTAGCCACTGAAGATGCCTACGGGATGCTGGGTGTGAAGAGTTTTGTTTTAGCTTTTCTTATTAACAGGCTTATTCAGTGATTCAGTGATTTTCAGTTTTAAAAGAGTGATTTTAAGTGGAAAGTACATTTTCACATTTGAATAGCACTTGAGTTTATATGACGGGCTTATGGGTAGTCTCTGAATATAGACATTCCCCAAATACACATATATTTTAGTTTTTATGTTTTTTTAAATCTTATATAATTATCATGAATAACACTTTAAAAATGAATAAAGTTTTGCATCTAAAATTTTGGCCATATTATTTTAATCAGTTAAGTGAATTGAGTTTGAAATAATTAAGATGCAGTGTTCAAACATTTGATTGTTTGATACAAGAGTCTAATATACAGTTGCATCTGAAGAAAAAATGTCCTTTTCAATTTCAGATTGTATATACTAAACTTTATTTCTGATGTTATGCTCTGAATAATAGGACATCACCAAGTTTCCAGAACAAGACAACACAGTTCTTGGAGAAGGTGGAGTCACACTGAGTGGAGGTCAACGTGCAAGAATTTCTTTAGCAAGGTAAACATTTAACTGTTGGTCTGGTGAGTACTTGCTGTAAATACCATGGATGTTTAATTATACATACACATTTCTCTTCTGTTTCCTGCTCTGTCTCTAGAGTTGATACATTTTCTTTGAGAACTATAGACAGTATAACATTCAAATTCTTAAAGATGGTGGCTTTGTTCAAACTACATACTCTTATTTTTATTTGTCCGTACTTGTTTGTTATGTTGCATGGAGTGTTATGAACAGAAAACTAAGAATTGTAAAAAAAAAAAGAAGAAGAAGAAATTACAAGTTTCTGTTAATTCCCCCTTTTTTCCCTATCCCCAGATGCCTCTGCTTTGAACTTCTGTTTATACTTCAAAGTTTAGACAATATACATTTTTGATTTTTAATTTTTAGAACAAAATATATGATATTATAACAAAAGTAGGAAGGCAAAATGATGTCACTAGGAATAAGGCTTCTCCTTTGTTTGGAGACGAAGGACAAGGCCTCCCTATGTAGAACTTACGAACTTTCAGTGTTTGTTTCTGGATGCTAGGATGAGTGTGTGTGCTACCATACCCATGTAAGCTTTATACTGAATACATGCCTTCATTTGTGATGCGGACTGTCCTCAGGGTCAGGTTTAATTCTTGTCAGAAAGAAAACATCTTATTTAAATTGTAGCTTCTGGGATTTCAAATGCTCTCTAGTTTTATTGAAACAAAATTGTTACATTACCAAAGTTGACAATGAGAAATGACATTGACTCAGTGGTATCTTGGCATCTTGGCCATTTGGCATACTTCCAACTTCTGGAAAAGCAAACACTAAGTATTTACAACTGATGCCTTGATATCATTCCTCCCTCCCCCTCCCTTTGTCTGTCTGTCTGCCTGTCTGTCTGTCTGCCTGCCTGCCTGTCTGTCTTTCTGTCTATGTATGTGTGTTTATGATCTCAAGCCCATACAAGCCTAGAAGCAGAAAATGGTCTCTCTATTTTATGGGAGAAATCACAAGATAATTGAGGTAGTCAGATATTAACTTGCCAGAAGCCACAAGAAAATGATACAGTCACTGTTTAATCCAGGTCATCTTGACTCCTTACATTAAACTGTGTTTGGTCTGGAGAATACACTGGGAAATAAGATCAGTAGATACATAGAATTTCCAGATGATGGCTTCATAATGATTGGAAGCTAATTCCCTTATCTGTGTGGCAAAGATCATATCTTGTTTTTAAAAGATTTATTTGTTTATGTATGTGAGTACATTGTTGCTGTCTTCAGACACATCAGAAGAGGGCATCAGATCCCATTACAGATGGTTGTGAGCCACCATGTGGTTGCTGGGAATTGAACTGAAGACCTCTGGAAGAATAGTCAGTGCTCTTAGCTGCTGAGCCATCTGTCCAGCCCCCAAAGATCATATTTTAAGCATTCCATTTGAGGTTTAAGTAAAATATGGTATGTGACTTCAGTATAATATTTATATTTACTAGTTTAAGATTTAGTCATATTTGCTTGTACAGTATATGGCACTACTAAAAATAGTTGTCTACTGTTATTCTCATTCACATGTGCAATAAATATGTCATCTATTTTTATATGATGAATACACACACAGTTTAATCTTGAGAAACTGGTCATACATGTGAAGGAGTGTTTTTAGTCTGTTTTTGCAATAATAATTCATCAATATATTCAGAGTAAATTTTACAGACTTTTTTATTGTTCCCACTTATTGTTTAAGGTAAAGGAGTCATATCCAGTGATGGTATGTCATTGGCAGAGTCTTGAGACAGCACAAAAGAAGAAAATCACATGTCAAGAAAATAAGTAATAGGTGTGTGTGTGTGTGTGTGTGTGTGGTGTGCATGTGTGTGTGGTATGTATGTGTGTGTTTGTGTGTGTGGTGTATGTATGTGTGTGGTGTGTGTGTGTGTGTGTGTGTGTATGTGTGTGTATCCGTCCTCTGGTATTCCTTTCCTCATAAAGCCACCATTATCCAGTCATGAAAACCCACCTTGATAATCTTCCTTAATAATGACCACCATTGAGCTTCACTGTTGCACTAGGTTTTCATCTTCTCCCTGCCTCGTTGTGGACTGAAAATCTATATTAGTTTCAGAGCGGACAAAGTATATTTGAATTATATTTGCAGAGACATAGATGAAAGCTAAATGTTGATAAAAAACTTGAGAGTATGGGGTCCATTTGCTCTTTTATGTTTTCCTTAAAGACAATTTACAGCATAAAAGGCTATTTAATTATTTATTTATTTATTTTTACTCTTTAATCCTTCTTTACAGTTCAGAATTTATCCCCCTCCTGGTCTGCCCCTGACCACTCCCCATCCCATACCTCCTCCTGACCCCCAACCCTGTCTCCAAGAGGACATCCCCTCCTGGAGCTTAAAGGGCATTTATGACTTAATCTAGATTTTTTTTTGCTATTTCTATTTTATTTCATTGTTTTTCTTATGATGATTAAGTACATTTTAAAAACAAAAGGAATAAATACCTTCTGAGTAATGTCCTGAGTAGCTGGGATAGAGGTCGAATTATTAGTAATCACGCTTGAAAAAAAATATATAAAGAAATTATTTCCTTTTCATTAGTTTAGAAAATATACCTTTATATTTTTACTGTTGTAAGTCAACTCAAATTGTTTTTAGTTTCAAATTACAGTGAAATAAGAGCTGGGGAGAGAGAGCTCATTTGTGAAGAGCACTGATGGCTTTTCCAAAGGTTCCAGGTTTGAGCCACAGCATTAATCTGCTTCACAATCATCTGTAATGTGTAATTCAGCACACCTGACATTTTCTTCTGGTCTCCATAGGCACTGAACACACATGGTACATAAATATGCATGAAAAACACTCAAACACACAAAGAGAACTTTAAAATAAAGTTAAACAACATGTATTACTTCCTATTTTGAATCATTAATCCTTCCCTTATATATAACACTTGTGATAGATGGGCCAGTGCAAAGAGTATCTCATTATTCTTCATTTAATAAAATATGCACTATTAAAAGCTTATGTACAAAAGTTTCTAACAGTGCTACTTGTGTTCTGTGCCGTGACAAGTGTGCTTTCAGTCCATGGGTCTGATGGCCATTCTACAACCTTAATGAATAAATATTTGTATGTAAGTTCTGTGTTTAAAATAACTGTTCTAAATGAAATAAATATTGACAGACTCTAACTTTCTTTCAATTTTGTTTACAGAGCAGTATATAAAGATGCTGATTTGTACCTATTAGATTCCCCATTTGGATATCTAGATGTTTTAACGGAAGAACAAATATTTGAAAGGTATGTTTTATGACTGAGTTACTTATAATGCTCGTGTTAAAAGATAATAAATGTCTGTTTCTCCATAGGCTGCCTATTAGCATATTAGCTCCAGAGAAATACCCAGCACTCCTATTGTTGAAACATCAGGATGGAACATAGTACTTATCCAGTTCTGGCATCCCTTAATGGTCAAAGTTGAAGAGTGCTTCTGCCAACCCTTTTCTGATGATCACATGTGAAGCCAGTTTCTTTGATTGCTATCCTGTTATAATTTTGCTGTCTTGAGACATGTCTTCCAGTATTTTAAGTAGTTTACTTTTAAAATTCCACTTACCATTATGCATTAGCATTTTTATGTTGTTTTAGAAAGAAAATAATGACTTGTTTAATGGTGAATGCCCATACTGTACCTCTGCCTTAGTCCTTTTTTGGATGCCCCTCTTTGGTCACAGAGAACTCCGATATATATTTCCTTAGAGTTTTTATCAGAGCCCAAATGGGTATAAAGTCTCTAAGAGCTACCATTAGTAATATCATTTGATTTCAAATTTTGAAATAATTTTATGGACAACAAAGTAGCTTATTAGAATAGACATTATAGTACTCTAAAAACAAATGAGTTTTTGTTGTAAGGGTAGAATGTAGTGTGTGTGTGCGTGCGTGTGTGCGTGCGTGTGTGTGTGCTAAAATGATTTAATTATTTATTGGTTTATTTAAAAGTTTTACTTTAGGACATTTTGCTAAAGGTTGAAATATTCTAGAGCCCTGCTTATTGTCTCTTAAAATATGTTGAATAACATGTTTTAGTAATGGACTTTACTATCTTTAACACATGAAGCCAACAGAAGGTTTCTGTCCTGAAGCTACTTTTATTCAGGGGTGGAATAATGTGGTATATTTGGTACGACACTTTCAGTTTATGTTTCAGTTGAACGATGTGTATTAGTGTGGTTTATCCAGTCACAATCCCAAGAATGTGTTATCCTGATCTGTGATTGAAGGGCCAAGTCCCCACAACACTGTCTCCACCCCACACTTCCCAATCCCCAAGTTTGCTCATAAGCTTCTGATCTAATCTATAGTGAAGAGGTCTTTACATAAAAATGTATTTTCATAGCTCACTGCATCTTCTTTTGCTTTTTTTAATCTAGTGAAAAAGGCTGTAGAAGTTCCTAGTATGTTTCTGCTTCCCTTAAAACTTATTGCATCTCCTTCAATACAGCCGTGCATTAATGTCCTATTGTCTTCTGATCTCTAAAGCTCTTCTGTAATTCCCATTGCATCAAGTTCTCTGGGTCCATTACAGACAGAATGCTAACCACTTTAAGCATGTAACACTCTGTAAGACAAACATTTTGTTTTGTTTTTTTTATCTTTTCTTTTCTATTTTTTTCATTTGTTTGTTTGTTTTTAGATGCAAGCTGCTAGTTTAAGTACGTTCTCTGTTCCCTGACAATTCTCAATATTCTTTGTTCTTCAACATGAGCTTAATAAACAGAGAGCCTGAAAATAGTCTTTTGTTTACTGAAGCTACATTATTAAGTGTTTGATCATTGTTAATAATTGTCAAGAATTCTTTTTTTCATTAATTTATTTGTTCACTTTACATCACTCCTCCCAGTCTCACCCTCACAAATCTGTCCCACCATGAGCCTCCTCAGAGAAGGAAATGCCCCTCTGCCCCTTGGGTATCTACCAGCCATGGGACATCAAGTCACAGCAGAAGCCTATTCTTCCCCACTGAGGACTGACAAAGCAGCCCTGCTAGGGGAAGGGGATCCAATAGCAGGCAGTAGACTCAGAGACAGCCCCCACTGCAACTGCTAGGGGACCCACATGAAGGCCAAACTGCACAACTGCTACAAATGTGTAGGGGGCTGGGTTTAGTCTCTGCAGGCTCTCTGGTTGGTGGCTCAGTCTTTCTGAGCCCCCATGGGCCCAGGTTAGTATATTCTGTAGTGGTGTCCTTGACCCCTCCACCTCCCTCAATTCTATCTCCTACTCTTCCAAAAGACTCCCTGAATTCTGCTTGATATTTGATTGTGGATCTCTCCATCTGTTTCCATCACCTGCTGAATGAAGCCTCTCAGGAGACATATTTACTAGGGTCCTGTCTGCTAGCATAGTATCATTAATAGTGTTGGAAGTTGGCTCTTTTCCATGGGATAGGTGTCAAATTGGGCCAGTCATTGGTGCGCTATTCCTTCAATCTCTGTTCCATCTTTTTTTTATTATTATTTTATTTGTTTTTTATTCTTTATCATCTTTAATCTTTTTTTTTTACAGTGCAGTTGTTATCTTCCCTCCTGTTCTGCCCTCTGACAGTTCCTTATCCCATTCCTCTTCCCCTGTCTCCAAGAAGCTGTCCCCACACCCCCACACATCCCATCCCCACACCCTGACAGGCCTCCCCATTCCCTGGGGCCTCTCAAGGGTTAGGTACATCTTCTCTCATTGAGACCAGACCAGGCAGTCCTCTGCTGTGTATGTGTCAGGAGCCTCAGACCAGCTAGTGTCTGCTGCCTTGTTGGTGGCTCAGTGTCAGATCTCAGGGGTCCAGGTTTTATAAGTAAATTCAGTTCCTTGAGATGGGTCCCAATTTGGGCCAGTCACTGGACCTCCTTTCTCTTGGTCTCTTCTCCATTTTTGTCCCTGCAGTTCTTTAGACAGGAACAATTCTAGGTCTTGAGTTTTTTGACTGTGGGATGGCGACCCCATCCCTCTACTTGATGCCCTGTCTTTCTACTGAAGGTGGACTCTACAAGTTCCCTCTCCTCACTGTTGAGCCTTTCATTTAAGATCCCTCCCTGTGAGTCTTGAGATTCTCTCACCTCCCTGGTCTCTGGTACATTCTAGAGATCCCTCCACCTTCCACCTCCTAAGGTTGCCTGTTTCCATTCTTTCTGCTGGCCTTTGAGGCTTCACTCCTGGTACCACTCCCTCATACCTGATCCTGTTCTCCTTTTCCCCTGCCCCTCCTCCTCCCCCTCCCACCCATTTTCCTCCCTCCCTCTGCCCTCTTCTTTCTTCTCCCTCCCAAGTGGGATTGAAGCATCCGTACTTAGGCCCTTTGGCTTGATAAACTTCTTAAATTCTGTGGATTGTATCCTGGGTATTTTGTAATTTTATTTTGGATAATATACACCTATTAGTAAGTACATACCATGCATGTCCTTTTGGGTCTGAGTTACCTCACTCAGGATGGTATTTTATAGTTCCATCCACTTGCCTACAAAACTCATGATGTCTTTGTTGAATAGTATTCCATTGTGTAAATGAACCACATTTTCTCTATCTTTTCTTTCGTTGTGGGACATCTGGATTTTTTCCAGCTTCTGACTATCACAAATAAGGCTGCTATAAACATAGTGGAACAAATGCCCTTGTGGCATGGTAGGGCAATTTTTGGTATATGCCAAGGAGCAGTGTAGCTGGCTCTTCAGTTAGAATTGTTTCCAACTTTCTGAGGAACCTCCAGATTGATTTCCAAAGTTGTACCAGCTTGCAATCCCACCAGCAATGGAGGAGTGTTCCTCTTTATCTGCATTCTTTCCAAAATGTGTTGTCACCTGAGTTTTTTATCTTAGCCATTCTGATTAATATAAGGTAGAATATCAAGGTCATTTTGATTTGTATTTCCCTGATCAAAAAGGACTTTGAACATTTCTTTGATTCTCAGCCATTCGAAATTCCTCTGTTGTGAATTCTATTTAGTTCTATATCCCATTTTTTGATTGGGTTGTTTGGTTTTTTTCAGAGGTTAGCTTCTTCAGTTCTTTATATATTTTGGATATTATCCTACTATCAGATGGGGGGGTTAATGAAGATTTTTCCCCCAATCTGTAGGTTGCCGATTTGTCCTATTGATGATGTCCTTTGCCTTACAGAAGCTTTTCACTTTCATGAGGTTCCGTTTATCAATTCTTGATCTTAGAGCCTCAGTCATTGGAGTTCTGTTTAGGAAATTCCGTGCCCTCCCCACCCCACCACCCCACACCCAGTGCCAATGAGTTCAAGGCTCTTTCCCACTTTCTCTTCTATTAGATTCAGTGTATCTGGTTTTATGTTGAGGTCCTTGATCCACATGCACTTGAGCTTTGTGCAAGGTGACAAAAATGGATCTATTTTATCTATAAACTGACTGCCAGTTAGACCAGCACCATTTAATGAAGATGCTTTCTTTTTTCCATTGTATATTTTTGGCTTCTTTGTCAAAGAACAAGTGTCCATAAGTGAGTGGTGTTACTTTTGGGTCTTTAATTCTATTCCATTTATCAACCTGTCTATCTCTATACCAATACCATGCCGTATTTATCACTATTGCTCTGTAGGTCACTCCCTCCTTCCCTCTGCCCTCTGCTTTCTTCTCCCTCCCAAGTGGGATTGAAGCATCCTCACTTAGGCTCTTTAGCCAAAAAACAAACAAACAAACAAAAAAAAAACAGTTTTATCACTATTGCACTGTAGCTTGAGGTCAGGGATGGCCATTCCCCAAGAAGTTCTTTTATTGCTATGAATTGTTTTCGATATCCTAAGGGTTTTTTTTTTCTCCAGATGAAATTGAGAATTGCTCATTCTGTGTCTTTAAAGAATTATGTTAGAATTTTTTTACTTGGAAGGTTTTTAATGTCTTCTATTTTCTTAGGGGATATGGGCCTGTTTTTATAGTTTACCTGCTCTTGATTTAACTTCGGTATGTGGTACTGTCTAGAAAAATCATCCTTTTCATCTAGATTTATCTAGCTTTGTAGTAGGATCTGATGATTTTTGAATTTCCTCAGTTTCTATTGGAAACTGAGGAAATCTCCCTTTCATTTCTGACTTTGTTAATTTGGATACTGTCTCTGTGCCCTTTAGTTAGCTTGGCTAGCGATTTATCTATCTTGTTGATTTTCTCAAAGAATTAGCTTTTGGCTTTGTTGATTCTTTGTATCATTCTCTTTGTTTCTATTTAGTTGATTTTCACCCTGAGTTTGACTGTTTCCTGCCTTCTACTCCTCTTTAGTGTGTTTGCTTTTTATTTGTTCTAGTGCCTTCAGGTGTGCTCTTAAGTTATAGTGCTATGAATTTTCCTCCTAGCACTACTTTCATTGTGTCCCGTAAGTTTGGGTATATTCTGCCTTCATTTTCATTGAATTCTAAAAAACCTTTAATTCCTTTCATTTCCTCCCTGACCAAGTTATCATTGAATAGAGTTGTTCAGTTTCCATGAGTATGTGGCTTTTCTGTTATTTTTGTTGTTACTGAAGTCTGGACTTAGTCCATGGTAATCAGATAGGATGCATGGGATTATTTCCATCTTCTTGTATCTGTTGAGGCTTGTTTTGTGAACAATTGTTCAATATGGTCAATTTTGGGAAAGTTACTATGTGATACTTAGAAGAAGATATATTCTTTTGTTTTAGGGTGAAATATTCTGTATATATCTGTTAAATCCATTTGGTTCATAACCTCTATTAGTTTCACTGTGTCTCTGTTTAGTTTCTGTTTCAATGACCTGTCCATTGGTAAGAGTGGGGTGTTGAAGTCTCCCACTATTATTTTGTGGGCTCCAATGTGTGTTTTGAGCTTTAGTAAAGTTTCTTTTATGAATGTGGATGCTCTTGCATCTGGGGCATCTGATGTACAGAATTGAGACTTTCTCTTGCTTGAGTTTTCCTTTGATGAATTTGAAGTGTCCTTGATAACTTTTGTTTGAAAGTGTGTTTTTATTCGATATTAGGATGGCAACTCTGGCTTGTTTTTTGGAACTGTTTGCTTGGTAGACTCTTTTCCAGCCTCTAACTCTGACATTGTGTCTGTCTGTGTCATTGAGGCGTATTTTTTTGTATGTAACAAAATGCTGGATCCTGTTTGTGTATCCAGTCTGTTAGCTTATGTCATTTTTTAGGGGAACTGAGTCCAATGACACTGAGAGATACTAAAGAGAGATGATTGTTAATTCCTGTTATAGTTGTTTTAGGTGCATCACATGTATGTGATCCTCTCCTTTTGGTTTTGTTGTGAGATGATTAATATATTTTTTCTTTTCTTTTCTTTTCTTTTCTTTTCTTTTCTTTTCTTTTCTTTTCTTTTCTTTTCTTTTTTGGTGTGGGTACCTTCGGGGAAAAATTTAGGCCACTTCGGTGGAGTCCCAGTGGGTTTCCACGCTGCAGCTGGTCCCACATGTGGGAGGAAGGTCTAACGTTCCAGCGGCCTGGAGGCTTTGATGGCTGCAGGCCCCAATGACTCGAGGAAGTCCTTGGTTCCAGAAAGGTTTATTGTCATGGCGGATGGTGGATGGATCTAGGTGTACCCCCCTAAAACTCAGGGCAGTCCTGAGTTATATAGGGAGGGAGAAAGGGGGAGGATCTGGGGAGGGTTGGAGGAGGATCTGGGGAGGCATGCTTAATTTTTTCTGCCCTTTGGCCTTTATTAGTATGTAACTCCCTAGGCCCTGAGGCCTCTAGTCACACCCTCCACCCGTGCACTTTGGGAGGGGCTGTCTGGCCTTCATTAGTATGTAAATCCCTAGGGCCTGAGGCCTATAGTCTGGCCTATGTGACTGAACAATGTAATTCTATGGAGACTGAACTGCTTTTCAAGACCCTGAGTTCTTGGGGTGCGCCGAACTCCTGCCGGTTCTCATGCAGTGTCTCGGGGTTCTAGGCAACTGCTTGGCCAAGAACCAGAATACCCTTTCACAGTCCCACAGGTACCCTCCTTGTGTTGGAGTTTTCCTTCTAGAATCCTCTGTAGGACTGGATTGGTAGATAGATATTGTTTAAAGTTTGTTTGTCCTGGAATAGTTTGGTTTTCCATCTATGATGATTGAGAGTTTTGCAGGCTATAGCAGCTTGCGTTGGTATTTGTGTTCTCTAAAGGGACTGAATGACCTCTGTCCAAGCTCTTCTGCCTTTTAGGGTGTCCATTGAGAAGTCTGGTGTAATTCTGATACGTCTGTCCTTATATGTTACTTGGCCTTTTTCTCTTACAGCTTTTAATATTCTTTCTTTGTTCTGTGCATTTAGTGTTTTGATTATTATGTGACAAGAGGATTTTCTTTTCTGCTCCAATCTTCTTGGTGTTCTATAGACTTCTTGTACATTTATGGCCATCTCTTTCTATAGGTTGGGGAAGTTTTCTTTTATGATTTTGTTGAAGACATTTTCTGGTCATTTGAGCTGGGAATCTTCACTCTCCTCTATTCCTGTTATTCTTGGATTTGGTCTTTTCATTGTGTCCTGGATTTCATGGATGTTTTAGGTTAGGAGTTTTTTGTTTTGAACTTTTGACAGTTGTGTCAATATCTTCTAAGGTATCTTCTACACCTATCTACATTCTATCTCTTGTATTCTGTTTGATGCTTGCTGTCTGTAGTTCCTGACCACTTTCCTAGGTTTTCCATTTCAAGGGTTGCTTCCATTTCTGTTTTCTTTACTGTTTCTACTTCCATTTTTAGGTCTTCAACTGCTTTGTTCAATTCTGTCACCTGTTTGATTGTGTTTTCCTGTATTTCTTTCCCTGAATTATTTATATCATCTTAAAGGACTCTATTATCTTCATGAGATAGGATTTTAGGTCAGCATCCTGGTTTTCAGGGGTTTTGGTGTATCCAGGGCTTGCTGTGGTGTGAGAACTGGGTTCTGATAGTGCCAGAGTATATTAGCTTCTGTTGTGTGTGGTCTTTTGCTTGCCTCTAGCCATCTGGTTATCTCTGGTATTAACTGGCCTGGGTGTCTTTGTCTGGAGCCTGCCTCCTGTGGCCCTGGGTTGCTCCAGGTTTCCTGAGAGGCCTGTGGCCCTGGATGTAGCAGACTTCATTGGAGGCCTTCAGAGTGGGAGGCCTTCAGAAGACAAACTTCAGACAAACTGTTGGTCTGTCCAGGCAGAAGATGCAGGCCAGACAAACATTTTCTAAGCCATCAATAAAAATACAAGAGCACAGACTTCTGGGTGGTTGAGCATGATATGGACTCTGTGTGATCCCTCCTTAGCAAGAAGATTGTTGAAGAATTTCATGTGAATCTTTCTATGTGGTCCAGAGCACAAATTACCTTTGTCTGGATTAATTGTTCAAATCTTCCAGGAATCATTGTACTGTTTTTGTTTGTTCGGTTGTTGTTTTGCTTTATATATAATAGAATTTAGCCTCACTTGTTGGGCAGGTTCCGGACATAAAGTGCCAGAAATACAGGCTAGCACTGTAACCTTCCAGATACAGTTGCATTTTAGAAGTCTTCCCAGCATGTCTCTCTAGTTTAAGACAAAATAAAAATTCCATTAAGTGTAATACCACCCCAATGCTATTTTTATGATCCTCTGACTTTAGTTGCCAATGTCTTACTGTCATAAACTTAGCAAAAATTATATTGTTTATATTTAAGAATACATAAGAATATATGGCTCTTATTTTTGATATTTTAATGGATAAAAGAAACAGATTTCCCCTGGAGTGTTCACTTCAAGACTTACTTTTAAACTATAGGGAAATGTTATTGGAGGACATTTAAATTGATTAAGTATTTCTCAGTTGTAATGTTTTGTCTTAAAATAGATTAGTCAACATAAAATACAAGAGAAAATTCATTAAAAATTTAAAACAGAAAATCTCTAACATCTTAGAAGTTATATGGAAATATATACTTTTAGGAACATCTAATTCCTCTATTTTTTAGAAAAATGCCAAATACCATTGGATTCATATTCTAAAATTTACAGTGGTAGTCATTATAACTAGGAAGAAGTTTAATGACACAGTATACTTGGCATAATTCTAACACCTCTCAGGATGTTTTAACGATACATAGAGACCTTATGAATTTCAAGAATGCTTCACTGATAAGCAATGATGCAATAGATGCTGCAGATAAAATTACTCATGGCTTGATGTCAGTATTTCTATTTTGGTCAAGCTTCAAAAATGGCACATATAGTTTGAGCATCCCTTTTTGTCCTGGGAATACTTTTATTCCTGCCCATTGTGTTAAAGGTTTTCTTTAACATCAACATGTTGGCAGCCAAAGTACATGGATTGAACCTGAAAATGAACCCCCAGACAGAGTTATTAAATTAACAGGCTGGCAAGCCAAGGACAGGTAAGATTGTTCACAGAGCCTTACCAACTTAAGACAGAAGTGCATTGTTTTTGATAATGCATATTCCATGAGGGGTAAGGAAGGCATTCTTGTCAGAATGACCTAATAACAAGACTCAGTCTTGTTAATGAAATAAAAAAGAGGGAGAGGCAGAGAGCCTTTGGGGCTGCTTGGCAAGAATCTGACATGGGCCAAGGACAAGGAAATGGGCTGTTTGGTAGGAATATGACATTGGCCAAGGATAAGGAAGTAGGCTTCAGGCAGGAATCTGATATTAGACTAGAACAAAGAAATAATCTTAGGCAGGAATCTAAATCTTAGGTGAGAACATAGAAGTAATTTCAGACAGGAATCGAAATTTTAGACTAGAACAAGGAAGTAGGCTTCAGACATGAAAATGAACTTGGGCTAGGGCAGGGAAGTAGGCTCAGATACTTTGGTTATCCTGATAAGCCCTTAGAAACAGTGATCACGGGAGTGTTCGTGTAATTGAGTTTAATGCCTTGCTTTTTTTTTTTTTGACTATTTGTGTTTATTGTCATGCTTGTTCCTTTACTATTTATTTTATTATTGTATTGCTAGACCCTCAACCTAGAAGTGACCTTAATACATGCATGTAATTAAAATGGTATACAAGCATAATGGAGGAGGGGGGATGGGATAAGGAGGGGAAATGGGGAAAGGGGATGACATCTGTATTGTAAATAAATAAAATATCCAATAAAAAAAAAAGAAAAATAAACCAGGACCTAAGAGAAAATTATGTTGTTAAAATCATATACTTGATTATTAAAAATTAAATTTGATTTTATATCTACTAGTATTCACTTTACAGTAAGATATGCTATTCCGCACTGCAATTCAAGAGTCACCTAAGAGTTATGATGGAGTGGTTACTTGTATAAACATTTAAATAAAGCAATAAAATGCTGTAATAGAGATTTTTTTGCAATGAAACTTTAATAAGATGCTAACATTAAATATGCATCACTATTTATGAAATAACATCTTATATCTTTTTATATTTCCATAGCTGTGTCTGTAAATTGATGGCCAACAAAACTAGGATTTTGGTTACATCTAAAATGGAACACTTAAAGAGAGCTGACAAAATACTAATTTTGCATCAGGGCAGCAGCTATTTTTATGGGACATTTTCTGAGCTACAAAGTCTACGTCCAGACTTCAGTTCAAAACTCATGGGGTATGATACTTTTGACCAGTTTACTGAGGAAAGAAGAAGTTCAATTCTAACTGAGACCTTACGCAGGTTCTCAGTAGACGATTCCTCTACCACCTGGAATAAAACCAAACAGTCATTTAGACAGACTGGAGAGTTGGGAGAAAAAAGAAAGAACTCTATTCTAAATTCATTCAGCTCTGTAAGGAAAATTTCCATTGTGCAAAAGACTCCATTATCCATAGAAGGAGAATCTGAGGATCTCCAAGAAAGGAGACTGTCCCTAGTTCCCGATTCTGAGCCGGGAGAGGCTGCACTGCCTCGCAGCAACATGATTGCCACCGGCCCCACGTTTCCAGGCAGAAGAAGACAGTCTGTTTTGGATCTTATGACATTCACACCCAGCTCAGGCTCTAGCACTCTCCAGAGGACCAGAACGTCTATTCGAAAAATCTCCTTAGCCCCTCAGATAAGCTTAAATGAAGTGGATATATATTCAAGGCGATTATCGCAAGATAGCACACTGAACATCACGGAAGAAATTAATGAAGAAGATTTAAAGGTATATACTCGCTAAGCCCTAATATGCACCTCATCCTAACCGCATATTTGGAGTAAATTTTGTCCCATATTACCTATTTCATGGCATTCCATCATGGTTTCTGGGTTGAGGGTACAAAGCCCATTACTTATGTAAGCAATTCGAACCATAAAACTACTTCTGGTTGCCATTGAAATATCATCCCCACCCACAAATGTGTTGTAAGCCAAAACAGGGCCTTAGTATTGAGGGTTTTTTTACTAGAATCATGATATGATATTCACTTTTATAACTTAATAATTGTCTTCTTTAGTGGTTTTCTAGGAAAAGGTGAAATAAAGTATTATATAAACAAATAGTTGCATTTTTGTAGACACCAAGAAGTATTTCAAAGGCCTGGTCTTGATAAGGACTACACACACCTGGCTTCTTGACAAGACTAATTCACATTCCTACCTGCATTTAGTTAGCATATATTTTCTAATCTTTCAGAATTGTGTTGTGTTTTTTAAAGGGTTTCTTTTAAGGGAGATATGTGAGGCTCAGCATATATTGGTGTCAGTAGTCAGAGCTAAAGGTCTTAATGCTGTGTGTTAAAGAGCAAAATGACTTCTCTTAAAACAGAAAGCAATGGAAAACAGGAGAGCTATTGTTTACCAAACAATGGATGTGCCTTAAATGAAGTTAAAAAACAGAGTCCTAGTAGATGACATATTTAATGGTGCCAGACTTTAATATAAAGTTAACTTTTGGACAGTTGCAATTTATTTAGTATCTCTGGGCCTGAGTTCACTCTGTTGTGAAATAAAGGGATAAGTAATTTTCAAAAATATACATTTGGTATTTCTATAATCTTCAATGATTTGCTAAAAGATAATTCATCTATATGATTTAGTATCCATCTAAATAAAATTCCCAAATTTAAGTTTATAAATTTTTGTTTGTGTGCATTTTAAAGAATGCTTTCTTTGCCTAATTATGTTACTACATCATCAATTATTACACCTCCCAGACAACACATTTTATATCCTTCACTGTGGCATCATTTCCGCTATAACAGAGAAACAAAATAAAGTTCTGAGAAATTCAGCATCTGCTATCCATTCAAACATCCTATGATGTTAATTTGTTGGTCTTGAATTTAAATAAAGGGCAGTTTAGTTCAAAAATCTAATTTTTAACCAGTGAACCTTATTCCAAGTTAACAGGAGTCCTTCTTGGTGAGTCTAATGCCACATAATGAGCTTCAAGGATTTTATGAGGCCAGTTCCATCTTTTTCCTTTAGGATATATAGACTCTCTTTTTCTCACATTTTTAGAATGTAGCTTCCAAAAGGCAAAGGCTTTTAGAGGAATATATTTGGGATTGGATTTTGTAATTTAAGTCATAGCTAAAAAAGCATCCCTATAGGGATTATGCAAAAACATAAGCCAGCTTTTAAAATAGAAACTCAATAACTAGCAAGTTCCAAATTGCCCTTGTCCATGGATCACTGAATCAAGTTAAATCATGAAGAGTTTGGGAGCTTAACTCATGTGCCAAAAGGTGTAAGCTATAATGCATTTAAATGCTAAGGTTTGAGAAGTCTCACTGTGTTTGTTACTTTTTAAAGCTATATTGATTGAGCAAACATTCTATTCTCTGTGGCCATCATCACCCATGGCATTTTTAATGACATATTTTTTAAAGATACTTAGCTATAAAAGGTACTATTCCCTTATTTCCCCGAATTCAAAATAAAAGCTCAGTGGCAGCATGGAAGAGGATTGTCTCAGAGTCACACTTTTTTTCTCAGGAGTGTTTTTTTGATGACGTGATAAAGATACCCCCGGTGACAACGTGGAACACATACCTCCGATACTTTACTCTCCATAAAGGCTTACTTGCAGTGCTGATTTGGTGCGTGTTGGTTTTTCTGGTTGAGGTAAGAATGTTTGGTTGGAAATTGTTACTGTGAGTTTAAATTAAGAATAAAAAAGAGTGTATGTATTCATATGGGCATATATACATGTATATGTACATGTGTACAATGGTAGTCTCCAGTAAAGGTCATAGCTTCTGAAAACCACCAGGGGCTGGTGAGGCAGATCTGTGGTTAAGGGTACTGGCTGCTTTCCCAGAGGACTGAATTAAATAACTAGCACCTACATGGCAGTTTACAACATCTGTAACTGAAGTCCCAGGAATCTGGTGCTCTTTTCTGGCCTCTGTAAGTACAATATGTATGTAGTGCACAGACACATATTCACTCAAAACATTCATACACAGAAAAGTTAGTTAAAACTTTTTAAAATTAACAATTAGAATTACTATTGATATTTTAGTACTTCGGACACAAGAAAATATATATAAATACAAATACTATATATGATGAATTGTCATAAAATAAAATTTATTGGAAATGTTTTATATATTCAGCATATTTTGATTCCTACGTATTGTAAAGAGATTACTATTACAAAGTCAATAACATAACTATCATCTCAAGTAAGATTTTTTTGTAGTTTTTGTGACAAGAGCTACTGAAACCCACACATCTAATCAGTACAATAGAGTTCTTATTTATAGCACTCCCATCATTTATTTCATCTATGTACACTTAGTTTTTAACAGATTTAGAAGCCCAACATACAAGGAGTATCTATGAGTAAAAGTTGAGTATTGAAAAGAATTCTAGATGTTTGTCTAGGTATTAAGGATGCAGGCAGTGACTCATGTGGCGGCGAGCCTTCCTTGTCTGCTACACCTCTGTCTCAGGCAGCTGCCATTGCAGGAAGCTTGGGTGCCTTCACAGTGGCATAATTACTTCATTGTGTGCTGACCTGCTACACAAGAATGCAGCATTATTACTTCACTCTATCGTTTTTTCCTGTTGCCATGATAAAGCACCTAAAAAGTTAAGGAAAGATGATTTTTTTTTCTTTCTGTTTGAGGGACTGTATTCCATGGAGGCTGGGAAGGCATGATAGCAGGAGTAGTAGGTTGGCAGGCCACATTACAAGCACACTCTGGAAGCAAATAATGAAAAAGTTGGGTCAGACTGTAAACCTGAAGGTCTGTTCAAAAGCCTAAAGGATTCCACAGCCTTCCTAAACAGCACGGTAGCTTGAGACCAAGTATTCAAACACAGGAGTCTGAAAGACATTTTACCACCAAATCATCAACATTCACCTGAGGAAAAAAAAAAAGACATTTGTCATTAGTCAAGAAATAAACTATGAAACAGAATGCAAATGCCATATGACTACCTTTAAAAGGGGGAGAGGGTAAGGAAGGGAAGGGATGGGGCCAGGGTTCAGAGTAGACAAAATTCAATGATGCTTTCTTCAGAAAACAATCTAATGGTGTGCTTTTCTTTCTTTTCTTCTTCTCTTCCTTCCCTCCTTTCTCTCATGTTTTGTCAATATCTTACAGTCATTGACCAGTTAATTAGCTCTCAAATGCTAGATTAAAAGAAAGAAATAATATGCACAGTTTTACAACTAAACAGCATATTTGCTAATGTTTACTTATATTGTTTTCTTTCAATCAAAATTTACATAAACTTTGTTCTAGTCTAAATTTTTTTCTTCATGTCATTGCCAATGTGTAGATTTCTTTTGGCTACTGGAATGTTTCCTAGTATATTCCATCATTGAACAGGTGCCAATCCACAGTGGGAGTTTAGGTTTTGAAGCACTGTTTAAGTCCCTAATGATGAGAAATACCAAAATGCATATCATTCTCCATGAAAGTGATTTAGTTAATTTTAAGCCTTAATAAAGGCTGTATTTCCATTTAGATTTATGACATTATAGCATTCATTCTATGCATGTGTACTTTTTGTGATAGGAAATAAACTTAGTGACCCACACTGTCTTTTCCTATTTCTTTGCAGGTACTTAAACTAGGGGTGGGAGAGCTAATATTTCTGAGTCATGTGTTATTTTGGAAAAGTGTGTATTTTGTATTTTCCCTAAAAAGCAGTGTTGTCTATAAGTTCTTAACACTGAGCAAATAGACTAGTATTTCTGTTGTGCTGCTCTTTCTAGTGCCTCTTCTTGGCAGTCAATTATGGAATAGCTTAGAAAGGGAAAATGTAAACATTGGATTAAGGGATGTTTCCTGTTTCCTTTACAATAACCTGGTGGTGTTTAGAGTGCAGCATCTGAAGATCCTGTTTGCTCTTTTGTCTTGTGGTCTTTAAGTCTGTGTCAGAGAGCTGCTGTTTCTGTTTGTTAATAAGGAGTCCCTGGCTTTGTATCAGTAATAGAATGGAGATTGTAGTGAACTTCTATAAAACTACCTTTGCTATTCAGTGATAGAGTCCTTTTAGCTTAGCGCGTCTTATTTCTTGTGAATGATTTCTTGTAGATTTTAGGGTATTATTTGTCCCACAAAATATGTGAAAATCTGTGAGTTACAGTGTATTTAATTCCATGTGATATGGCACCAGGTCTTACCTCCCCAGCTTAGATATGGAAAACAATTATTTTGTTGCTGCTGCAGCTTAATCATCCAGGAGTGTCCTGATTTGAAAAATCACATGAGCTGTATATATAGTCTTGAAGCATTTTGAAGTGAAATAATAGTTTGTATTCCATTGTTTCTTTAACTCCCAAATATTTTTACTAATGGTCTCCTACCAAGTATTTGAAAATGCTTTTACTTACTGTAGTCAGTAAATATAGTTTGGATTGGTCAATCTATGTGACAGACAAAAAATTACTTTGTTAGAATCTAGGCCCCTTAGAACACTTTCAAGGAGTTCTTTGTTGTTCCACTGGTAAATACGTATTTCTCCTATTGCTCCTATTCAGAACGTGTTGGCAATTCCAGTGTTGCTGATTTTCCTGTTCTTGGATCAAAGGAGATGAGTACTAAATCAGAAGTGGCTCAGGGCTTGTGCCCCATCTAGGGTCTTGAGTCATTCAATTACTCTGAAGATTGAGAAAGACTTTTGTATAAGAATAAAGACAGTTTAACAGCTTAGATTATTGTCAAGTTTCTTGTTTTCCATTGAGTCTTTCCTTTTTTCACTTAGACAGTACATGGAAACTGTGTGTACATTGAGAAAACATGATAATTAAAATAATGCCGTTAGCTTTTCATCATAAAAGTTAATAAGATAAAACTAAAATAAAATGTATTATTTAAACAGACAACCCTTAACTTTCCTGTGGGCTGCAATAAGTATTGTTGGTGGAACAAATGAATGTGCAAAATGAGAGTTAAATTCCATAAGCTTAATGTGCTCTTTCCCAATAGTGTCATATAAAACAATTGCGGAAGTGACTCTGGAAGCGGAAAGTCAAGGGACTAAGAGTGTATGCACTTCGATGTTGGTCATATTGAATTTAGAAATGAGTGTGGGAGGCATGGGTAAAGATGCTAGAAAAAAACCAACTGTGGATTGTTCCATTCCAGGTGGCTGCTTCTTTATTTGTGCTGTGGTTGCTTAAAAAGTGAGTATGCATACTTTACGTGGAGTGTGCTTTGTTTACATTTGGAGATTATCAACTGTTTCAGTGTCTACTGTGTTTCATTACACTCCTCTATACTCCTCCAGATTATGAGGGGAGAAGAACAAGTTTCAGTAATTCTTCAATTTCTGAGGCAATTGCTTTCCAGAACAAAGATATTAAATTCTGCCCTCAAGCTCCATTTGTAAAATTGTATAGTATTTTGCATGTAGTTTATCCATGTTAGTACATACACTTTAAAACATTACTAGATTTATATGATGCCCAGTATAATGTAACTTCATGTAAGTAGTTGTTATAATGTACCCTTTAGGGAAATTATAAGAAAAATAAGTATGTGCATGTTCACTAAAGATATAATTTTAAAAAACATTTCCTCAGTAAACTGATGGCTGAATCCATGGATACCCAGAAGATGAATAAGGTTTACTGTATTTGTTCAAGTTGAAAACTGTTCAGTGCCTTTATCTCTTCATTTCTAAAATATATATTTTCAGTTTCCATGAAATGCAATAAAATATATGAAGAAACAGTTCATATTTAATAGTTTCTACTAAGTATTTTGTTCAAATAAGGATCAATTACATCTATTTCAATTATGAGAAACCTTAACACCTTTTGGCAATACAAAAATTTATAAAACTAAGGGTGTAGTCTCTTTTAAGCCAGTATTTCGTGTTTCTTTATACTTATTTTTATTAATGATTCAGTTGACAAGTTTGGTTTTCCAATAACCCTTTCCTTTTGTTTTACAGCAACCCTGTTAATGGTGGAAACAATGGTACTAACACTGACAATAGCTCCTATGTTGTGATCATCACCAGTACCAGCTTCTATTATATTTTTTATATTTACGTGGGAGTGGCTGACACTTTGCTTGCCCTGAGTCTCTTCAGAGGTTTGCCACTGGTGCATACATTAATCACAGCATCAAAAATTTTGCATAGGAAAATGTTACATTCGATTCTTCATGCCCCTATGTCAACCTTCAACAAGCTGAAAGCAGGTACTTTTGATTAGGTAGATAAAATGGAACTGCCTGCTTGTCATCTGTGGAGCTTGTCAGCTCACTTGCTTTCCAGTAGCAGTATGAGCTTGAATGCAGGCCTCTGCCCATCATCTAACTACCTTGTTTCACATTTCTAAGATATTGCAGGCAAGCATACCTGTGGTTCCCAGTATTTCTGTATCAGCCTAATAGAGTAAATTATTTTGTTACAATGTGATTCTGGTTCAATGGCCTCACTAGAAGATGCCTCTTTTGGATAACTTGGCCGTTTTCTTCTCAGATACTTATCTTGATGGGAAAAATCATTACTTCTTGTGACTCTTCAAGAGTAGTCATATGAATATGTTAAGAGGACTTTTGGGAGAAGGGGGATATTATATGATTATTTTGAGGCAATTATAGCACATGGTACTTGTTTAATTCATTCAACAACAATTTAATTACAGTCACAGAAAGTAAGATAATTTAAAAAAATAGAACCAAATGTTTCAAAACCTATGGTAAGAAGGATCTTTCAAAATGTGATGCATTGATTTCTCTATGGATTAACTTACTTTAAAGACCATGAAGATAATAAGTTCTCCTAAGTTCTCTGATGAAAGTCACTGGAGATCTTGCTGTGTAGCACTAAGCCAGGGAAGGACCAGCAGATAAAAAGGAATAAAGTATCATTCTTGTCCTGGAGTAGCATACGAGCAAGGAGAGATGTCAGGCATAGAAATTAAGCCAAATGTAGAATAAGTTAAAGAACCGAGACTTTTTGGTGTAATCTGTTTCTAAAAACCTCAAATGCACATCAGATTTTTTTAGGTGACAAAGTTAAGTGTTGATGTACTAGAAAGATTATATTTACTCTGGATCCATTATGTCTCATCAAAGGGTTGCCTCATTTACATATGATCCTGGTCTGAGAATCTTAGAGCCAAGGGAATGGCTAATTCACTTGATCCAGTGACTTTGTTTTTATAGAATTCTAAACTCCAAGAGGGTAGAGGTTTTCCCATGGCAGAGTAAAACATGGAGCATGAAATACAGTGGAAAGGACACAAACATTTGAGGCTTAGTTTGGCCACACATGAATGGTAGTTATGGCTGTCAGCAACCTATGTAAAAGAAATATTAGCATATTTCTACCATTCTTTTCTGGTGTGTTGCTCCCAAAAGAAGTGAACCAGACATCCTCTCTCTCCCTGTATCCACTCACAGGGCACTCTTCACATTCTTTGCTTACCCTATCAGTGATCACCATATGTTATTCTTTCCTCATTTGTCTTCCCAAAGAGTCATCTGTGTCTCAGGCTAAGTCCTAATCACTGTGTTGTGTTCCTCCTTATTCACCCTCTTGGAACTTAAACAGCAAATTGATCTTAGAAGATCTCCCATCAGCCTGCTCTCATTTTTGGTTATTGTGCTACATATAAAGTTTGCGTTCTATTAAAAAATACTATTAGATTTACGGTTTATGATCCTCCTCTGTTACTGAGTTATTCTGTTATACTTTGCAATAACTTCTTGTAATCCCTTGGATATGTTCTTCAGAATTGTGCATTGACCATGATTTTCCTTGACATTGATTTTCTCTGGCTTTTTGATTTTCTTCTGTTACCTTCCCTCACTTTGTCACACTCAAATAACTTTGTGACTATATAGACACATAATATAGGTCCTCAGCAAAGTGTGATTGTATTAGACAGACACTTCTGGTTGAAATAAAATTTGAAATATAAATATCCCTATGATTACACTATTTTGCCCAAGCATATTTTCAGTTTTTTTAAATAGTAATTACAAATGTCATGGGATATACATTCTTTCTCCGATTTATTTATGGAAGGATATCCATAATGGATATCCATATATCTATAAAATATCCTAAATGAATATATTAACTAATATATGTCACGTGTCTGCATAAGGCTTTTTACTTTTGTCCATGAGTCATATAAAAAAAGACATGGAATTATCTTAATTACCTCAAAAGACTAATATCTCAGAATAGAGATAAGACATATGTACACACAAGCAGCTGTGATATACAGCGTGTCTATTGTCTCTGCAACTCACACATGCAGACAAGGACAGGAAGAGATTGCTTCCAGATGCAATACATACCCAAATACCCTACTCACCTACAGACGGGTCATTTGAGTTGAGCCAGGAAAGAGGTACAGATTTGACAAGAGAAAAAGGGGCTTTTAGATAGAAGGAAACAACACAGGCAAAGTAGGAAAAGGTAGACTATCTAAACAATAGACATATTTATCAGAAGCAGTGGATTTGAATAGAGGGATCTAGGTTAGTTAAGGACAAATTATGGGAAAGTATTAAATATTAAACAAAGAATTTTGGACTTTCTCCTGCAGGTAATAGTGAGTGATAAGGTTCACTATTACACTGTTGCCATAGTGTTATGTTACACTTTATCTAAATGTTTGCTTAGCTCCTTTTTAGACAATGAATTCCTGCACAACAAGGAGAATGGCTTAATCACCTCTATCATCCCTGTAGCCAGCATTGCCCAAAGCATGTAGTAGACATGACATTTTTAGTTCATTGAGGCAAGAAATAATCAAGACTCAAGACATGTAAGTTTGGAATTCAGAATACAGGTCGAAGGTTATATTCCCAGTGAAGAAGATAGAGAAAATAAAAGAGGACACTTGGCATATACTGAGAGAGACAGCTGTGGGTTCTAGATCAGTGTATCTAAATGGCAGAGAACTCCTCAGGGAAGGTGTATATGCCCTGTGTGGTGGAGTTGAACATAAAAAAAATTGATGAAAGCATAGCCATTAAGGCACCTTGAAACTGAGAGCAGCAGAAGTGAGGTCTGAGTGGTAAGGTGACCAGACATTCCTAACCTTAATTATAATAAGAACTTGATTAAAGACAATGGTTGGAGAGAGTCTTAGGGGACTCTGTTTTATAAAAGTTCAAAAGTAGGAGGCAATAAGTTAAATATATATACATAGAATTCTCAACAAAGCTAATATTTGTAAGTTCTTGATTTTCTGATTAGATGATAATTCTTATTTTAAATGCTTTTGCTGTACTTTGAATTTAAGATAAAATCTATTGGTGTCCCTCTAAATGTGATGAATTTTTGAGAATTTTTATTTTATCACAGGTGGTATTCTTAACAGATTCTCCAAAGATGTAGCAATTTTGGATGACTTCCTGCCTCTTACCATATTTGACTTCATCCAGGTTTGTAAAGAATAACTATTATCAAGAGGTTTTGTATTTGCCATAAAGTTTTCTGAATCATTCCAAAAGGAAGCAAGTGAATTTTTTGCTAATTTTCTGCATACTAGTTGAAGTCCTGGCTAGTGAATAAGTTTTATGAAGAGCAGCAATATTTAATAGTCACAAATTTAGTGGATTCAGTAACTTGCTATTTCTATTTATTTCAGTAAGGCCCATGACTTGATAACTATCCTCTTGAATTGATTTGAAAGGTACAAAAGACAGTTTTCCACCTAGTAATTGACCATAAAATTTGACTGATAGAACATTTCTGAAGTCCAACACTGAAATGTAAATGAAGTTCCTGGAGAGGCTACACTCTAATCCAGCCATACCCAGGAACACTTAAATACAAATTAGCTAAACATTTTCTCCACAAAAATATACTTAATGGAGGGATGAAAAAATGGGTTGTTGAAAAACATGAAAGAAAAGAACTATTCAGAGTCTATGAGGCTATCGCTGAGTGACAGCTGTGACTAGACCTCCAGAGTGGCCATGCTGTGATGACTAAAAGTCATTTAATAACAGAAGAGGGCAGTGGAGTGGAGACTAATGCGACCTTGAAGATGCTACATTTGGACTCCAAAGTCACAGGACTTATAGGAGTTGTAAGCTGATACTCTTGCCTGTTGAATGAGGCACAGTTTTCTGAGCTCCCTGATGGCTTTCTGAAACTTCGGAGAGCAAATGCACTTGGATAAATAGTCGTAACATAACGCTGCCCTTGTTGGAATGACACATTTTCATAGCTTGCTCCTCTTCTTTCCAAAATAGTACTGCATTTCTGAAAAGTTAAAAGAAATGTGGAACTATTACCCTTGTGTGTATGCATATAAGCCACATCAGCAGATGCTGAGAAACTAGCTGTTGGTTTACCTCCTCTGAAATGATTGACATAACTTACTGTACTAAGTGAATTGTGTTTTGGATTTCATTCATTTCTGTGTTTAAAGATATAACTTCACAGTAGCCACACCTGTTGGAATTTTTTAATCCAAGTTTTGGTTTATGTACTCAAAAGTGTTATTTTATGTGTGTTTCTTTAACATGAGATATTGGTTTCCCATTCTAGAAGAATAAACCATAGGTCCATAATATAAGATAATAAATACTATATACTAATAAAATTAATATAATATAATGCAATATAATATAGTACAATACAAACTAGAATGTGGCTATCTGGATTTGTCTGCAAAAGTCTTAAAAATAGTGCTTGGATGGTAAATATTTTTTTTTATTATTTTTATGGTCTCCTGAGTATCTACTGTTAATTTAAAGTTTACCTCAGAAATCTTGGAGAGCTAATTTTCAGATATTTATCTTACAAATTAAAAGTTGTTTTTCATTTCTGATGGCTTTCAAATCCTTTTATGTAAACAGTTTCAGCTCAAGTGTCAGAGGAGGGAGCAAATTTCTCAAAGATTTTCATAGATCTGAGATCCACCCTACCATTTCCCTTGAAGACTCCAGCCAGTAAACACGTGGAAACTAGTGGAGAATGAGCATATGAAAGTTGGTTTTAAAATGAGTACATGCTTGATATCATATAAACTGTTTATCTGGTAAACATGTAGTAATATTGCCAACAGTATTCTCATTTTCTGGGATGTAGTACAGTGAGATGTCTGCATTGCATGGGCAAAATCCATTTTGATAGTGTGGATAGGAAAAATACTTAATTTCAAATTAAATCCATCTACTATAAACCTTTTGAGTTGCTGGAGTATCTCCAGTTATTACAATAAGAATAGATGAGTTGAGATATGTGTAACACTTATTAAATAATACTCCTTTCATTATTAAATATGAAAAATTAGGTTAAGAAAAATGAGCTTGTCTACATGACTAAAACTATGTTTAAAACAGATATCTGTAACTCAAAATGTTATATTAAGGATGTTTCTTTTTAAAGAACTCTTCAACAAAATCACAAAACATAACATTTACCTAAAATTTTTTTGAAAATTTAATTTTTCAAAGGACTGGATGTAGAAAATCATAATCATTTAACATTTACTTCTTACATAATTTATAGTATCTGATAAAAATATCCCAAGAGCAGAAAGCACAATGTAAAACTTCAACAACTGAACTATCAGCAAACTAAACAATTTTAAAGATTGTTTCTATGCAGCCTACAGAAGCTGCCTTTGAGCTAGCACCTTACTCATGGATGCATGTTTCCTTATTGAGGATAGTGCAGAGTGTAAGACCATGTGTAGACAGAACTCAGCAACACACCTTGTCCACTTGACAAAGTGAAAAAGTCACTCATCCCCATGTTCTCTTTGACCTCACAGTTGCTGTTCATTGTGGTCGGAGCGATAATAGTTGTCTCAGCTTTACAACCCTACATCTTCCTAGCAACGGTGCCAGGGCTAGTAGTCTTTATTTTGCTGAGGGCATACTTCCTTCATACCTCACAACAGCTCAAACAACTGGAATCTGAAGGTACAGCATGGATGGATTGCAGGGTTCCCCAGGAAGGGGGGAGGGCATGGGAGCTTTCGTCATTCACTGCCATTATCCTGCTTTAAATATCTAATTATATAACAGTGGGGTGTGTGTGTGTGTGTGTGTGTGTGTGTGTGTGTGTGCTGTAGTAGTAGTAGTAGTAGCAGTAGTAGTACTTGCACATGCAGTCTTGTGTGGGAACCAAAGGCTACCTTTGTCAATTGCTTCTTTTTCCCCCCCTCTCATCTTTCCCCCTCCTCCTCCCCTTCCTCCTCCTTCTCTTCCTCCTTCCTTCCTCCCTTCCTTCTCCTCCTCCTCCTCCTCTCCTCCTTCCCTTCTTCTTCTTCTTCTTCTCCTTCTCCTTCTCCTTCTTCTCTTCCCTCCC
>NW_021604754.1:722867-723222 GCF_004785775.1 Grammomys surdaster | reverse complement strand
GTGTGTGTGTGTGTGTGTGTGTGTGTGTGTGTGTGTGTGTGCGTGCGTGTGTGTGTGTGCTGTAGTAGTAGTAGTAGCAGTAGTAGTACTTGCACATGCAGGCTTGTGTGGGAACCAAAGGCTACCTTTGTCAATTGCTTCTTTTTCCCCCCCTCTCATCTTTCCCCCTCCTCCTCCCCTTCCTCCTCCTTCTCTTTCTCCTTCCTTCCTCCCTTCCTTCTCCTCTTCCTCCTCCTCCTCCCCTTCTTCTTCTTCTTCTTCTTCTTCTTCTTCTTCTTCTTCTTCTTCTTCTTCTTCTTCTTCTCCTTCTCCTTCTCCTTCTCCTTCTCCTTCTCCTTCTCCTTCTCCTTCTTCT
>NW_021604754.1:718073-722467 GCF_004785775.1 Grammomys surdaster | reverse complement strand
TCCCTCCCTCCCTCCCTCCCTCCCTCCCTCTCTCTCTCTCTCTCTCTCTCTCTCTCTGTCTCTGTGAGTTTCTCATAGAACCTGTATCTTGCACTTTCAGCTGGATTGGCTGGCCAGGGAGGCCTACTACGACCTACCTGTCTTCATCTCTAGCATTACAGACACTCAGTACAGGCCCAGAGTTTTACGTGTGTGCTTGGAATCTGATCCTAGGTTCTTACATATTACCATTTGAACTCTTCCCCAGCAAAGCAATGAAACTTATAAAGTAAAAGTGGATTGACTTTGATAACTACTATGACTTTGATTTGGCTTTCAAACTAGTGTATATTCTTAGTATTGTTTTAATCATATATAAATTCTCTTATACTGCTCAAACTAAAAAAAATAAAAACAACAACAACAAAAAAACAGCAATGCTATTATTCCTCAGAGCTTCTCCCAGATTTCAAGTGAATCTGGATGGACTTCTTCCATTTGGCTTGTTGTCTTCAGACCTTTCCTTAATGTCCTGGCTTCTTTTGGTTAATCTTTGCTAGATCTCTTTAGGAAGCATATCTTTCAGAAAGAACCTTGGTATGAGGCAATTTTTTTAAAGAGAATAAACTCAAAGTGTGTTTTTGGTTTGAAACTTACGAGCTCAATGCACAGAAACTCTACATTGTGAGACTTAGAAATTGATTGTAGAGACAAAACCCTTTTCCTCAGCAGTTAATAATTTAGAATTAGCTAAGAATATTGACTATTCTTTAACAAGGAAGGTGGTTCTGTACTGCTATCAGCTATGGTTGGTAGGTAAAATGGCAGGGTCATGCATTTTAAAAGTAAGTTGTGGTCTGGGTAAGAGGCCCTACAACCATAGATATTTATGGTGAGGTTATTCTTGTTATTCTTTGTCAGAAACATGGTAGTATGAAATTCTGTTCTGTATTGCAAACTGTGTGTTATCTCCTATGGGATGATTTACAGGCAGGAGTCCAATTTTCACCCACCTTGTTACAAGCTTAAAAGGACTCTGGACACTTCGAGCTTTCCGACGCCAGACTTACTTTGAAACTCTGTTCCACAAAGCTCTGAATTTGCACACTGCCAACTGGTTTATGTATCTGGCAACCTTGCGCTGGTTCCAAATGAGAATAGACATGATTTTCGTCCTCTTCTTCATTGTTGTCACCTTCGTCTCCATTTTAACAACAGGTAATCTGAACTTAACAACTTGGAACACTTAGGTGAAAGTTTTTGTTAAGGATTAAAATCCCATATATTTATATTAAAATATTTAGATGTTTTAAGTAGACTTGTGGAGCTTACAAGTAACTTCCTTACATTTCTAGGGGTTTTTTTTTGTTTCTAAATTATTTAAAGATCTTTATGGTATTGTTCCTAGTTTCACTATTTTAAGAATAATGGGACAGTGAGTCAGATAGCAAAAATGTGATTGACATGAAAAAGATCTTTTCATGCTAATGTTGGCAATCTAAATGGGGAAAAAAAGCACACACACACACACACGTGCATGCACGTGTACACACTTCTATCATGATTCCTATAAAATTTTTTCTTTTAACTACTTATTGGTAAAATTCTTGTCTGATATGAATTTGAATAAATAAAAATTGCCATAAAAGTAAAATAACTTATATAAAAGTGCATTATTTATCATATAAATGTTCTGACATTTGGGATATTTAAGGAAAAAGTGAGTCACAATAAGAAAAATTCAGTTCTATACAGATAAATGAGTATTTTTAGCTGCTGGATTTTTAATTCAAAATGCTATATGATTTATATATAATATTATAAAATATTATATATTATTTATGGCAAAATTTTAGAGTGATGCCACACCAATGCCAGATATGCAATATTATTTGATTATAAAAGTAGCATTGCTCAGCCCCTATGAAGCAGCCTTTGATGAGATATCAAATTGTGTCATGCAGCCTGAGGGTGGGTGTCACACTTGGTTACCTGGAGGAAACAGAACAGGCACTGGAGAGTCAGGCATAAGTATGACTCATGTACATACTGCTTTGTGTTCACTTCCTTCTATGGATAATTCAGTTCTTTCTCTCTATGTCTCTATCTCTCTGTCTTTCTGTGTCTCTTTCTCTCTCATATATATGTGTGTGTGTGTACATTATATACATATATGTATATAATATATACACTACAATATTTACACACACGTATATGTGTATGTGTATATGTATATGATGTATATGTATATGTATATGTATATGATGTATATGTATATGTATATGTATATGTATATGTATATGTATGTATGTGTGAGATCTGGGTTTGTGTCTCCCTCTCCCTTTCTCCCTCCCCTGCTTCTTTCCCCCTACCCTCTCTCAGAATAATAGTTATCTTCATTTAACAAGACAATACCACATGAATTTCATGTGACATCTTCATTCTTCTTGAATTGATGATACAAATTCTTTATCTAATTATAACATCCTAGAGAGGACAAAAATCATATTCCTTTTGGCATTGGGCCCACTGCAGATTTACAACTGCTATGAAGATGGTTAACTTACCCATTTATTGCTTTCTTCATGCATGGCTATGAAATGAATCTATAAGTAGGTATATTTGTGTATCTTCAAATACAGTCATCTTGACACCTTAAAAGTAATTTTTAGAAGGCAGAATAGTGATTCTTTTTATGTGAGATAATTCAAAGGGGATTAAAGATGAGTAAGTTACATGGATTAAGACTTAACAATTAACTCAAGCCAATATATCACATGCTATAATCAGAATAGGCAATATTATCACTAAGTCATGGGTTGTCAAGATCAGTAGTCAAATGTTTAATAGTCAACATAGTATAGAACCTCCAATTGGGATGAGAAGCACAGCCCAAGAACCCAGCCATGACCAACCAACTCTATTGGTCTTAATTTTTTGATTATATTAACTTTACATTAATTTGCAGACATTAGTTAACTTCCCTAATTCCCTTGTGTGGGCACTTATGCACTAATAACTCTCTCTTAATATTGTATGATATTTTGTGCAAGATAGTATAGTTTTGTCTGTAATAAATGACCAGTGATTATTATATTATATTACTTGGTATTAAAAATTTACCTTACTTTCTTTTTAGCCCTCAAAATAAGAAATATATAGGTACCCTATATAAGATGAACTATCAACATTTTTCAATACATCATTTGATGTTAACAAAGGATAATTTCTGTTGTCTGTGATGTACCTAAGATGGAGAAGATGTCAATATGAAAAATTCAAGTCAGTAATAGGATGGCTTATTCACCTCAGTTTTTAACTTTATGGTAATTTAGTGCTGGATCAAGCACTATCAGTTGGGCTATGATAATCTGAGTTTATAATAATATATGAACATTTATCTTAAAAATATTTGTAGTCATAATTCTCATTTTTAAATTTTAATTAGTTGCCCTTCTTAATCCTAAATGAAATTTACTCTAAAACTACATTGTTAGCACTGTCCTTTTCAAGCATATTGATCATTTTTCTTCTTTCTTTTAATATAATGAGCAAACTTCTCTCTTAAATGGCTGACAGTAGTTTTCTGACTGCCTGGTGACACCTGAAGTCTACTTTCTTAGAAACAGCCTCTGATCAGCAGAGACCATGACCCTTGAAGAGGTGCTCAGTACATGTGCTACTCAGATGGACGTGTCCTTCCTTTGGTTATTGTAGAGGATCTCATTTTTCCTATTAATTTATATTTATTCATTCATCCATTTATGGTCTGGTGTTCAATCCAGTATTTGTTTTTATTGTTACATACAGAGTAAGAGTAGACAAGGCAGTTACATTATCTACCCACTACCAACGTTACCTTCAGCCCCTAAGTAAGCAGCATTTACAAGTGCAACACTCTCTCAGTATTCAGTCACTATTTGATCTTAAATTTTTGTTGAAAGCTTACTCAATGAGGGCATTATTGTTCAAAGGAGTCACTAAAATTGCATTAAATTGAAACATAAATTTATTGGCAAGTGACAAGAGAGATATGAATACAATAATTCACAGAAGAAAGAAATAATATGTACTTTGTTCAAAACCCTTTTCCGTGTCTAGGTGAAGGAGAAGGAACAGCTGGGATTATTCTAACTTTAGCTATGAATATCATGAGTACTTTGCAATGGGCTGTGAACTCAAGCATTGATACAGATAGCTTGGTAAGTTACTATTTTAATTTTATGAAAAGTTGAGAGAACAAAACAAGAAGGGTTTTTTATATTTTATATATGTGTGTATATGTATATATGTATATGTGTATATGTATACATACATACATACATACATACAAACAACTGGGTGATATACACACACACATATATATGTATATACATATACATATACATATACATATACATATACATATACATATA
>NW_021604754.1:677954-718063 GCF_004785775.1 Grammomys surdaster | reverse complement strand
ATATACATATACATATACATATACATATACATATACATATACATATATATATATATGCATGTCAATTACCCAGTTTAAGAAATAAAGTGTTCGGGTTAATTTAAGGAGATTCTGTATCACACATTAAGCTGTGTATCACACATTAAGCTGTGGTATGATTTATTTTTCATCCTCATGAATCTTCATTGTGAATAATTTTGTACATTTGTCTTTGCCCTGGAGTTTTACAAAGCAAATCCTAGGAGAGAAAGAAATTGCTGAGTTTAAAATTTCCCCAAGCTTAGCTTCACTAATGTCAAATTACTCAGGTCTGTTGTGCTAGTATATACTTCCACCAATTTTAGTAGTTCCTTCACCAGCAATATTTCTTATTCAGACTTTTGAATTTTTGCCAGTATGATGAATAAGAAGTAATTACTAAACTTCCAGGATAAATCTTTATTGTTGGAGTTTTGGTTTGTTGTTGTTTGTTTCTGTTAAATGCTTGTTCATGTTATTAGCTTACTTTTCAACATGATGAGTTTGTGTTCATGTATTCAACATGAATACGTTGTAAGTATTTTTGGGTCCTGAATCAGTTGTCGGTTCTATACATTTAAATGGACCTTAAGCCAGTGGCTTTATTCATAGTATCCCTTGATATGAAAGGAAACATTGAATTTGATAGAGTTTAGTTTATTTTTCTTTTCCTTTATGGCTTGTGCATTTGGTGTCTTGTTTAAGAAATCCTTCTGTATATTAGGTTTTCACATTCAGCAGCCTGACATTATTCATAATATTCTTGTCTTTGACATTTTTAAAATGTCTGGTCTTAGTGACTGTTCCCTCCTAAGTGTTTATCATTGCTCCTTTCCTTTGTGATTAACTGATGTTGTCTTGCATTTGAGTACTTTGTGTTTTCAAATACCATATTTTGGTGTATTGTATCTTCCTCTGTAGGCTGAGAGCCTGAAGTGATATTTGTATGCTAAAATGATGTGAAGGACTACTGATCCACAAGGGCCAGGGCGAGAAGTGAAAGGAAGCTCAACACAGTTCCCTAGTTATATTTTAATTAAAAACATATTTTCAGTTAGACTTTAGAATTGGCCTGAGAACTTCATCACTGATTTCTTTTTAAATTTTTGATTACATTTATTTGTGTAGGTACAGAATGTCCACGCCACAGCATGAGTGTGGAGTTCAAAGGGGAACTTGTAGGACTCACTTCCCTCTTTTCACGGTGTGAGTCCTAGGGACTGACCTCAAGTCATCAGGCTTAGCAGCAAATGCCATTACATGCTGATCCATCTTTGCTGACTCTTAAGACTTTTGACATACATTCATCCATTCATTACTCCATTTCTAGAAGGTCTTGAATCCCAGTTAAAAATCATCATACAACTCCCTTACTTCCACTTTCAGATGCACATTCATGTGATTGTCAAATTTCTATAATCATATGTACATTAATATATAAATACATGCAATATATTTTTAAAACATGTCATGAGGGATAAACCTAAAATCTTTTAAAGACTCTTCTTGTTTGTGTGTTTTCATCGTTTGCTGAGGCATCTTAATAATTCCTTGAAATACAGTTTTCTTGGTTTTATTTTTCATAGTTAGACCAGTTCCTAGTCTCTTCTCCATACTTCTTAGTTTTATTTTTGTCTTAGAGCTCTTATAAAGACATATATATCTGTTGGAAGTAGCTGAAGAATATTATATAAATGCTGTATCTGTTTACTTAAAATTTTATAATCATGACTTCATAATTCAAAACCCTTGTGCATATTACCTATTTCTCTACATAAAAAAATCTCTTCACCTTATTCATGTACAATTTTCTTTGTAACATTAATTTTTTGGCTTAATCACATAGCCAAACTTTTGACATTGGAACATAATGTTGTCATCTATAGAGTTCACACTAAAGATACTTAACCTTCTAAATGTAGTCACACACATCCAAGCTAAGGTTTTCAGTGAGTTTCTGGTTCCTTCTGGGCTTCTTTCATAGCTCTATTTGTGCAGCTTGATGTGGCCTGTGACCTGTAGGTTGGACACTCCTATTAGAATAGCCTATGAACAGGCTGACAAAACCTTGGCGAAATACATTTCTACTTCATGTGTCTAGTGTCCACGACAGACACTTTAAGGTATTTCTCCATGTTTTTCCATGAGTATGCTAGACTTTGTAGTCTGTTCTTTGACATTGTATGTTTCATGGTGTATGAAAGGACCTTTACAAGGACCTATTGTGTTTATGATATGGTCTATGAAATGTATCAATATTTGTAGTTGATTAGATTTTCAAAAGTTATGCTCTTTTGTTTAATATCAAAGAGCATATGTCAGTTTGCATTTCCTTGCCAAGCAATGCTGGTGGGCCTTCCTGGGTACTGGTGGTCTCTTCCTGCTGTTAACTCCCATTCCTGCTAGTCTCACCTGCACTGCTGCTAGAACTACCCAATAGTACTCTTCTCTTCTCTTCTTCCTTGGAAATCAGCAGGGAGAATGTCTGAGCAGTGCCTTCAAGTTTCATATCCACCTGAAGTAACCACTAGAGTCTTTTTTAAGCAAAAACTCAGTGTGACATCATTTTATCTTACCATGTTTTTCACTGCATCTAGAGTTATCTGAGTTTAAAATTGAACAAACACAGTATCTTCTTTACTATATTTTAAAACTAAGTGCAAGAGTATTCAGGAAAAGTCTTCAGCGTTGGAACAATTACCTCATTTACCCACCTGCTCCAATTTAAAACATGAATACAGAGTCAATTTGACTATGAAGTTATAAACATAGCAGTATAATTTTGTTTTTATTTTTTACCTGTTACCTACCCACAGACCCCTAGCTTTCCTTATCTCTCAGCTATTAAATCTAATATCACAACAATACAAGTTACATTGTATTTATTATCACATATCTGAAATTCTGACACTCAGAACTATCCAGCAAATTATGTTTTCATAGTAAATTTATTTATTCTCAAGTTCTTTCCTTTATTCCTGCATCCTTTTAGAAATTCTAACAATTCCATTCCTTAATTCCTTAAACTCTCAGCCAAGGGCCTTCTTACATATCTCATAGAAATACATATATATCCAGAAATAATTCCCTTACATCTCTACTAGCTCTTTCTTGATGCAGCATACTGTTAGAGAACCTTGCAGTAGACAGGACATCTCAGGGTACAAGTTCCTATACAGGCTTATTGAACCTCTAGTCATATGTACTCTCTTTGCCCATGTCCTTGCTTCTATCTAGAGGCAAATCCTGTGTAGTTGCCTACCCTTTATGAGACTTGTCACCAGTGAATACTCCCACTTGGTCTCCAGTTCCTACTGTAATTATTTGGCCTGTTTACAGTAAACTTCTAAAGAGATTGCCTTTCTCTGTTATATCTTCTGTTCTTTACACGGTTTCTTTCATTTTCTTCACCCACTTGAGTCACAACAAACATCATGCACAAAGCAACATCTTTGTCTTCTACAGTTGTTGAGCACTGTTTTCCATGGATGAGTCCTTATACTATTTAATTTGTGTGCTACCTCCTGGGCCTTCATCTCCTGTATCCTTTAAATCATCATTTGTATTACAGCTATCTTCTTTACCTGTGCATTCTCTCTAGCTATTGTTATCTAACCCCATGCTTCAAAACTTATCTCTTGCTGAATTATAGATTCATATATTTAGTGTACATCTCTTTATCGCTCTCTATACATATCCTGCTGCCATCTTGATACCTCCATGAATCCATAAAATATTCCTCTAGATTATTTTCTAGTAGATTTGACATGCTGGAGTATGAGTTCCTGAACATCAACTCAAAGTACACATATGATCTTAAGTGACCATTAAAATGATAAAAAGTTTATACCCCATTCATTAGCCTGAAAGGCCAAATAAATGAGAGCCAGCAAAGGTATAAATGGTGATTCTTACACCATCTGGTGACTAAGGGGTTGCACACACATAATATCTTCACTTGATAACTCATATACTACCAGAAATGTCTACCACAGAAGGAACAGAAAGTGACCAGCCTTAATATGTGAATGCCACTGCCTTCGTTTTTCCAAGAAGACCAGTGGATAAGCATCCCCATTTCCACTAGATTATTGAACTGAACTGTATGTCCCTAGTAAAAAGAAGGAAGTTGCAAGGTTAAGAACAATGAGCTTACAAGGCTTTCATTTAGATCACCTAAGTGAAGTTCCAGAAAGTTTTTGCATGGTTGGTGCAATCTGAGAAGAGTTTTCTGTCAGCACAAAGTCACTCTGTTTCTCCTTTGTCTTCTCATCACCTGTGTTTATTTTGGGTTCTACTGAGGATCAGGTGACTAATTGTAGAATGAGCAACATGAAATGTGGGAGGACAAAAAGGAATTTCTCCTTTCTTCATGACTGCCATTACCAAATGTTGTTCTATTGAAAGCAGTTTCTGTTATACGGATCTGACAGAGGAATTAATTTATCCTCTTCGTCTTTTGCCTCCTTTTAATGGTAGCTTGATTGTGGTTTGTTGTTGTTCTTACAAGTCTTTGTGGTATATTTTTCAAGACATATTACCCATTCAACCACAGAGAGCCTTGTATTTCATTCTGGCTCAGAAACTAAGAAGTTGAATGCCTTTAGGCAAGTCATTGTTCCTCATTTCCAGGGCCTTATTTTCCTCTTCTGTAAAATGAAATGGTTTGATTAGGAATTTTTCATATTGCTGGTAGCTTTGACATTCTCTCTCTTCTGAATCATTCCACATAAAAATGTAAACTCTTAACCTATATGTATATATTAGATATTATTTAAGTTCTTAGGAAAACCACACACCAACCGTATCCTGAATGTGGAAATTCATTAAATATTACCCTGCAGTTACTACAGCTGATCTAAAACCTTTAACTCAATGTGTTTCTACAGCCAACAAAGAAAAAGTAACTAGTAGAATGATATTCTTGAACCTTGAATTAAGACAAGAAACTTAACAGCCCCCTCAGGAGTTGCTGGAATGTGCAAAAATGTGTGTGTGATAAGCTTGGAAAATTGATTAGGGCTTTGTGGCAGCCACTTTAACTTCCTGGTTTAGGTTTTGTCATTTGTACAATGAAAGAATGGATTAGATCATGGGCTCACAGTCTGGCTGCACATGAATAAAGCTTCTTCAGGTTCACAAAGGCCAGGAGAATTAGTTCTGCTGGGGCAAGGTGACAGGAACTGTTGTCTATAGTTTGAAATGTGCCCAGGTGATTCTAATGTGTATCTAGGCCTTTAAGTCACTGGATTAAGTGATCTTGCAGATTCATTTTTGCTTTGAATTTCTGTGAGTCATATCTCAAGGATTAGTAAACATTTTCTATTAAGGTTGAAATGAAAATAGCTTCAGCTTTGTAAGCCTATGGGCTCAAGACAGCAACTCTACCTTTGTATGACAAAGCACCCAAAAACATCCGTGTGTGTGTGTGTGTGTGTGTGTTCATTTTACTTTGGTAATTACTATTTTCAGTTTATTTGTATTTCGAGGGGTTTTGGTTTGAGAGATAAGGAGGAAATATGAAATTGAGTGGATAGATAATGAGGAGGATATGGAAGGAACTGGGAGATGAGGAAAGAAGATGCTCAAAATATACTGTATGAAAAATGTAAATAACGTTATTTTAGCAAAAAATAAATCTAGGCTTCAGACATGAAAATAACTTTGGGCCAGGACAGGGAAGTAAGTCAGATATTTTAGTAATCCTAATATGTCCTTAGAAACAGTGATCACGCCAGGCTGTGGTGGCGCACGCCTTTAGTCCCAGCACTTGGGAGGCAGAGGCAGGTGGATTTCTGAGTTTGTGGCTGGCCTGGTCTACAGAGTGAGTTCCAGGACAGCCCAGGCTATACAGAGAAACCCTGTCTCGAAAAACCAAAAAAAAAAAAAAAACCCAAAAAAAAGAATAAAGAAAAAAAAGAAACAGTGATCACGGGAGTGTTTAAAGAATCTTGTTTATAGTCTTGCTTGTTCCTTGACTATCTGCATCTATTGTATTGCTAGTTCCTCAACCTAGAACTGACCTTAATACTTGCATGTAATTAAAATGGTATAAAAGCAAAAAGGAGGAGGGGGATGGGATAGAGGGTTTCTAGGGAGGGGAAATGGGGAAAGGGGATAACATCTGTATTGTAAATAAATAAAATATCTAATAAAAAATCCAAAATAACAAATCAAAATATCCTATTAAGATTTCAGTATTTTCCTCTAAGCATCTAGATTTTGAAATATTGTAACTTCTCCGAAGCATTCTGTCAGTTAGCTTCATCTTTTGTATGTAACATAAATACTTATGCAAACATCATTGACAGCCCAAAAAGTTTGCTAGTGGTCCTTCCATTTACTAGTAATTATATCCCTTAGGCTATGAGTTAGCAGAAATATGGCCAATATGTCATATTCTTCTCCATATGCTTATATATTATCTTGCCAACTACTCCTATGCATGAGACCTGATTTGGAGTGTGGTAGATATACCAGTGACACTGAATTGAAAAAACTGATTTCCCCTTTCCTAACAAATATTGATTGCCAACAGTTTATTGGTTAAGGGTGAGACATGTCCACTTCCACATCTCAGCACTGAGATTTTTGAGCATATGGAGATCTTGTAAATGCTATCACAGTCTCTGTGTTCACATGTGTACAATCCTGTTGTATCTGGATGACACTGTTTCCTTGGAATCATCTACTACCTTCCTATAGATCCCTCAGTTTTGAGAGGAGTGGTTCTCTCATTCTCTGCACATTGTCCAGTTGTGGATCATGTTGTTAGGTAGTTTCTGCTGTAAGGAAAGGCTTCTCTGATGATGGCTGAGTGAGGTGTGATCTATGGGCACACCATTATGTCATTAAGCGTTATGTCATCTTCCTGTTATGTTTTTTAGGCTGACTAATAGTAGTAGGCTTTTCCCTGCAGCCCATGATCTACCTACTTAGGTTTTTGCCTACATTAGCTGTGTCAAGTATTCTATCTCATGGAATAGGCCTTAACTCCAATTAAATAATTATTAGTTAATCTATAGTACTTGTGACACTATTGTACTTGTGTATCTTGCAGACAGATCACTATTATAGTTGCTAGATTTATAGCTGGATGATATTAATGATTTGTAATTATTTTATGTTTATGGGTGCTTTGCCTGCATCTGTTCACCACATGCATACCTGGTGGCCATGGAGGACAGTAGACAGTGTTGTATCCCCTGGAACTGGAGTTATAAACAGTTGTTAGTTGCTATTTGGATGTGGAGAATCAAAACCAAAGTCTGCTAGAACAGCCAGTGTTCTAAACAACCTCTTTATCACTAAACTATCTTTCCATCCTTCCCCATAATCTTTCTAAATTCAATCATGACATTTCTGTCTAGGATTGCTGAACATTTTAGGCATGGGAAACAATGTCACCATTGTCATGACTTTGGAGTGGTTAGCCATTGAAGTGTAATTTTGTTATTCTGGCTTCTAAAGAACTAAGTAAAATAGCAAATATTTCTATGAGGCATTTCAGTATTCCTGAAAAGGCTAGAATGACCCCTATGATTAGCAACAAAGGATGAACAGGAGAATCTAGAGTCATTTTCATGTTCACCGACTTGCCTCCTTTATAAATTAACATTGAAAGGAAGCTATTGAACCACATTTTGCTATTGCCATCATCATTATTATCTGGGTGCTTAGATTAGTACCTTTAGGCACTATTGTAAAGATAATAACAGTTTTAAGGATCACCTCTTCCCCAGTATATTTAAGGGAATGCATTGGTTCTCAATAAAATTAATGTACCAACAACTAGAAGCACATTAATCTCAAGCAAACATTTTCTTTATCTTGGTACATTCCAATTTTAAAGAATAAGAATTTACACTATGTTAAGTTTACTCCTCCATAAATGATTCAGTGTTTTAGTGTGGCTCTCCTTTTGTCTTTTGTCTTTTGTATGAGAAAATGGTGCTAATTCCTAACTTCATTGTAATTTAACTCTAGCCACACAGAGACTTTCCATATCTATGGGACAGACTTACCTCCCTGGGCAGGGCTGCCCATACTCCTTCCCTCTTAACTTTTCTAAGCACAGCAAACAGCAGCTTGAGACTGAGGAGTATGTCAGCCTACAGCTGTAATGATGGTTGCCAATGCTGAGTGAGTGTCTAGTGCTAAGACACCATGGTTCTTACGTATCACGTGGAAATATATAATAGACAATCCTTTAAGAAAGGATTAAGTGAGTTTACAAGTTTTATGAAAACAGGTGAGACTAAAACTGCAGGGATGATCTCTGCTGTACTGTGTAGAAGAATCACCTGTCAATAAAAATGTTATGGCCAGTAAGCTGTGGCAAGGGTAGAAGGCAGGACTTCCAGTTGGAAAAGAGTCAGGCAGGAGAGGGAAGTTTTGGACAGGGATGTGGATATAAGAAACTGAGAAGAATCCAGCCACATAGCTGAACTCAGGTTAGAATAAATGGGATAATAAGTTTAGAGTTACTTCAGGAACCAGCCTAGTGTATGGCCTAGGGATTTATTAATAATATTAAGCCACTAAGTTTTTATTCAGGTACTGTGACATGGGTGGAAAAGCTCATGGCTATATAAAACTAGTGTGGTGTGTTGTAACCTCTGTCTAATCCAGTTAGCAATGTGCATTGGTAGACTGGGAAGATGAGATATAACTTCCCAGTCTTGAAGACATACCTTATCATCCTCACAGCATTGCAATTATCACTGCATAGGAGAGAAAACAATGGCTTTATTTTGTTAGTAACAAAGGTTTAAAGGACTTCATGTGGCTAAGCACTAGATGTTCTGAATAGTCCATTCTTTGAGTACAAGAAATACTGCGAACAATTACGATAGCAGGTAGACCGTTCGTCTCCAAACCAGGAGACATAATTTTCAGGTCTTTTCACTTGGATAGACCTTTCCAGAGACCCTTGGATCTGTCAGATTTCTGTCACTGTGACAAAATACCTGATACAAACCTCATGAAGAAATGAAATGTTTCTTTTGGTTTATAGTCTCAGAAGTGTCAGTACATGGTTACCTGCCTTGACTTCAGACCTTTGCTGAGGAAGAGCATCATGGAAACAGGAATGTGTCAGAGAAGGCAGCTTACCTCATGGCAGCTAGGAAGTGGGGTTAGGTGGTTAGGATGGAGGATATACCTCAAGGACAAACTCTCAGGGGCCAACTTCCTTTGGTTATTCTATATCTCCCAATGTTCCTACCATGTCCCAAAAGTTCCATCTTCTTGATACCAAGCCTTATCTTGTAGTGACTTTTATAATCCAATTCATAACTACTATGTTTAGGGACAGTGTAAGTACAAGAGAGCTATATGTTGAATCATCATCCAGGTACTGAGAGGGTCATTAGCATGACTAGCATGGCAAGAGTTGCCTCCAGCCTTCTCCATTTAGGAATTGGCTACAGGTTTTCCTAAAACTTGTAAAATTTAGTCCTGTTTCCAGGAAGGATGGGCCCCTTACTTTCTGACTTGATAATAGTAACTCTCTAGTTAATTTGGTCTGTATAACTTGAATTTTTTTTTTTTTTTTATCTAAGAAGGACCTACCAAATTGCTTGAGCTTTCCACAAACCTGAGAGCCATGTTTATAAAGGATATGAACCTTTGACAGGGAAATCAAGCATACACTGAATATAACTTCAACTTTGCTGTGGTTATTTACGGTTTTTGCTTTTGCTGAGTGGAGAGAATTCTAGCTAGTTGAGAGATCCTGTTAGATTTGTAGTGGAGTTGAACTCCTTTTACATGCTGCTTTCTGAGCTCTCTGTCCCTGAGTCACCGATGTTCCTATCTTGTCTAGAATTATCTGGGAGACTTTGTCTTGTTCTGTCTTCTCTCTTTTGCAGAACTTCTTGGTTTCTTCCATGCCTCTTAGGATACTGGAGTTTGGTTACAAGACAGGACACCTTTTTGCAAGTTGCCCTTATTCATTGGCAACCTCTTTTTGCTTCATACTGTGGGTTGAGAAGGCTGACTGTTTCTCAGCCATCCTAAGTTTATCTATCACAAGACTTTTTCTAAAACTCCCAAATCTTCAGTGTTTCAGTCTTGGATTTTCATTTTTCTAAGCGTTGAAGTCATGCCTTCCTACCCGGGCTAACATCTGAGCCTGAGCTCAAATGATCACTTTCTTGGAAGCCATGAATACCTACAGTGGTGTGTCTCTTTGGGCTTTGACCTTTGAAGCTTAAAAGTTATTGTTCATATGACTACAAAATACTGAACTGTCATTAGGTCTTGACTTTAAAAAGACTGTTTTTGAGACTTGAAAGAATGTTGTGGTTCTGGTGTGACTTCTTCTAGAGGCAATCAACATGCTGGCAACCTTCTGGTTCAAGGAATTGGTTAGTGACTAGCCTATTCAATAATGACATTTAAATAGTTATAAAGTACCTGCACTTGCTACTTTATCTATCAGAAAATGTCCTCAGATATTGAACTACACTTTGTTCATGTTATAATGAGTATTCACTGTCACTAGGGGATATTTTCACTAGGCTGAGAATAGTTAGACTTGGAGTTCATTTTAAGCATTCAGATTGTAAGAAGCAAGTTATAAACTTTCAATTTTAACAATAAGAATGGTCCATCTAGTACATACAATGTTAAATGTTCTGGATTTGTCTTTAATGGTGACTGTCACTGATGGAGTTAGGTTACCGTACTTAGGTCAAAGAAATGTATATTAGCTTTCAAAATGACCAAACCCTAGGTATGTATTATGTATGTATTTATTTATGTATATATTTATTTATATGTATTTATTCCTTCGTGTCTTCATTTATTAATTGTTTGAATGGATAGTATCTGTTTTCATCATGTTTTAAAATTATCACAAGTAAAAATTATAGTATTAAAATCCAGAGTATTTAAGTAGAATTAGAGCAGTATTATTTGTTGTTGGAAATTTGTGAAGTTCCTGTATTTCTGTATGCTTTAAATCTGTACATTATTAAATGTTACATTGAAAGATTCATAGACTAGATTGTTGTATTAACTTTTCCCAAGGAAAGGTGAACAAAGATATTTTCACTCCCAAACAGACACTGAAGAAGGGCAAAAGTAAGAATTTCATCTAAGTCTAACTTGGTGAACAGTGAGTTTACTGGGAGTACAGTAAGCATGGATGACAGATCACTTACCCACTTACAGACCATGAGCAAACATAAAACACTTTCACACTACAAAGTTCAACTCCATCATGGATGATGACCTTGTGGAAGCTGCCCCAACATGTCCTACTCTTAGTTAAAGTCCCACTTCCTCTCTTTCTACATGCTCTAGGTCTCTCAAGATCACTTCCAGGTAAAAGGGAGAGGAAACAGGGGGGAACTGATGGTTGGAGTCCCAGAGGAAGGTCCAGAACTCTACTCTCCTCCCTTCTACTAAGGAGTGTCAAAGGCTCTATCACTACAGACCTAGCTGTCAGTGCAGATTATCTTGCCTATTTTGCCATATGGCCACCTCTGCCCAAGCATACATCTATGCTAAAATGATAGAAGAAGAAGCCATTCTTCCACAATTCCATGGAATTGAAAATATAACCTTTATATATGGTCACATTTTGCTAATGATGGAAATTGATTTTTAAGTAATATTTATTAGAAGTATAATTTTTCACTTTCGATTTGTGCAGTAAACTTGAGCATTGTGAATTCATTAAAAATTGACTAAGCTGCTGGATGTGGTGGCACATGCCTTCAGTCCCAGCACTCGGAAGGTAGAGGCAGATGGATCTCTACACATTCAAGGACAGCCTAATCTACAGAGTGAGTTCCAGAAAAGCTAGGGCTATACAGAAAAACCTTGTCTTGAAAAAAAACAAAAAAAGAAAAGAAAAGGAAGGAAGGAAGGAAGGAAGGAAGGAAGGAAGGAAGGAAGGAAGGAAGGAAGGAGAATAAAGAAATTGACTAAGCATCAGGTGTCAACAAAACTGAGTTATAGTTGTTCAAGAAATTGGAGAGGCATTACTATCTGGAGTACTACATTTTCTTACAACATACTGTGTAGTACTATCATAATTGGGAAAATATTTCTCTTTGACATCATCTATGCCCTTGAGAATACTTTGGTTATTTGTGTATGGACTGTGTAACTGAAATTTAAGCAATCATAAAAATAAACATGTCTCTGCAGAGCCCCATTATATGTGTCTTAGTTGATTTGCTTGTTAAGCATTTAATTATATCTAATTATTTCCTGTTACTTGACTGAAAACCCTGACAAATAACCTAGTGACAGGTAGCTTGCATCATAATTTAAAGACTATTTTTTTAGGCAAAGTCAAACTAATTATGGCACTGTCTAGATTTCTCAAACAAACATACTGTTATTTTCGTTTCAGATGCGATCTGTGAGCAGAGTCTTTAAGTTTATTGATATACAAACAGAAGAAAGTATGTGTACCCAGATAATGAAAGAACTACATAGTGAAGACTCGTCTAATGTTTTAGTCATTAAGAATGAGCATGTGAAGAAAAGCGATATCTGGCCCTCTGGAGGTGAAATGGTTGTCAAAGACCTCACTGTAAAATACATGGATGACGGGAATGCCATATTAGAGAACATTTCTTTTTCAATAAGTCCTGGTCAAAGGGTAAGATTTCAGCAGTACTTGCTTTGTTAGTGAGTCCCAACAACCACAGCAATGTGTTAGTAAAAACCATGTGTAACATAATTGTGCAATCAATAATCTTTATGCAGAGTTGAAGGTGTGACTGCAAAGTTATTATGTTTCATATGAAATTTGAATTATAGAGTCTACATATCAGGTTATTGTAAAAATGTGATTGTATTTGAATGTGGCTATACTTGGAAATATGTAGTTAATTACAGATTTTCAAATTGCAGATGCCTTTAAATACACAACAGGCACCAAAATATACAACCATCACTATGAACAGTAGCACCAAATTTGTTGATTGGCTCAATGTAAATTGGTCCATCCCTTAATTAATGTATATGAAACTTAAACTTGAGTGATTTTCTTGTGGGCAATGGGTAGTTATATTTTAGTTCTTTGGGCAACTCTGCCAGTCCGTGTCTGTCAAGTGGTGCACTTAGAGCATGAGCACATGGAATGGTAGGCACAGGTGCAGCCCTTATAGCCTGTTCTGCTGTTTGTTCCTTATTCCTGCTCTTTACCTCTGAACATAGTAATTGTACTGTTGTAATTTGTATGAGTTTCTCTAAAGCTTACAATATGTATTTACAATGACTCCAGGTCCATTTTAAAAGAATAATGTTACCACATAAATAGCATCAGCACCCTAGAGTCCCAATATCTCCCTCCTGTGTCTTATATTCTTTCTGTGGATCATTTTGTATAGTCACAGATCATATGTGCAAATAGATGTTATTAGAATGACTTTAAGTAAGCTTTCTTGGTAGACCCATTAAGAGTAAGAAAAGCATTTTACTTTCTAAAATGCTTCCTTTATGTATTTAGCACCAAGTTTGCAATTTCTTGTAGATCTGAATCATATCTTTTCTTTTCCCTGAGTAAGTTCCCTTAACATATCTTTTAAAATAATCCCATTGACAGCACATTGCCTCTGTGTTGGTTTGATAATTTCTTACTTCACCTTAAGTTTTGAAAGACAGCTTCACAAGATTCATAATCCTAGTTTGGTGGAGTTTTACTTTTCCTCTTTACTCCACTTGTTTCCTGATTTTATAGTGTCCGTAAAGTTATAAGTAATTCTTATTTCACTTTTTAATAAATAATATACTTTTCCTCTGGGCTTTCTTCAAGAAGACTTCTTTAAGTTTTTTTGTACTTTCGAGATGATGTGCTGTGGTGTGGTTCTTTGGCTCTGAGCAACATGCTGCTTATTTTTCTCTGTGTATGAATTGAGTATGTGCTACTAATTTTTGAGGGAACCTTCTTAGTAACTGTTGTTTGAAATATTCCCCTCCATCCTTTCTTCTCAGCCTCCTTTTCTTCTCTTTTTCTTTCTTCGTTTCTGTCTTCTTTCTCTTTCTGGTATTTACATTATATACAAGTTACACCTTTCCTAGTTGTGCCATGAGTTTTGGATATGCTGGGGGTTTTAGTTTGTTGCTGATGTTCTTATTGATGTTGTTGTGCAGAGGAGTGTTGGTGTTCGTGCTACAGTAACATATCCTTAAGCTTAGGGGTTCTTTCCTCACACATATCTAATTATTGTTGAGCTCATCAAGGCATCCTCCATCTTTGTTGTACATATTTTTTGTTTGTTTGCTTGGCTTGCTCTTTTTCTCTATACCTGTAGAAGTCTTCTGATTCTGCCTTAGAGTGACCCCTTTCTGTTTAATAATAATCTATTTATTACTATATTCTAATTTTTTCATGATATAACCCTTATCACATTAGGCATAGTTGTTTTGCATTCCCAACTTATTAATTACAGTGTCCTTGTCACATCTGGCTTTTTTCTATCCTAATATTACTTATTATTTCTTTTTCTCCCTTTCAACATGTCTCATAATTTTTTCTTGAAAGAGAAACATAGATGATGTGCTTGGGAAAAGGGCCTGTGATCAGAGGCTGTTAGTAATAGACTGGACACGTTGTGTTGGAGTGTAGAGTTCTGTCGCTCTGTGATTAACTTAGAGAAATTACATCTTCAGCTGTGAGCCTTTAAACGCCACCAGTTAAGTCACCCCTTTAGGTAGTACAGAATGGTTAGACTGAGCTGGCACTAAACGCTTCTATTTCCTAAAGTCAGTTAGGCTGGACTTTTGGAAAAAATCGTTACAAATGATAAAACCGTCTCACTCAAGACAGGTCTTAAATGGAAGACTCTGCTCTGGCTTATCTCAGAATGACCACTCTCTTGTGGGGTGGCTTGAAAGCTAGAGGACCTTCCTCTACTCTTCCTGTGAGGTCACTGGAGGCTGCCATGAAATTGTTTCCCTCTCCATGGTCCACAATGAGCCTGGGTCATCTTTTCAGTCTAGTGCTTGTACTTGCTCCCTCAAGGTTTCTGCTTGCTGGTTTCTGTGACTGTATGTATCTGTCTGTCTTTCTCTACAGCTCTAGGGGCACAGTCATTTGCTCTGTGGCTTTACCTTTTTGACAGAAAATTTGTTGCTCAACTTTTTACTTAAGATGGAGTGACTTGCCAGTTAGTGGTGGCATATAACTTTAATCCAAGCACTTGGGAAACAGAAGCAGGTGGATTTCTGTGAACTCAAGGCCATCCTGGTCCAAGGAGTGAGTTCCAGAACAACCAGGGCTACAAAGACCCCCGTCTTAAAAAATGAAAACAACCAAACAGTAATAAAAGCAAAAAGAATATCAATGTTCTCAAATGAACACATATAAATAGGTGTTGGATTTGTTAAAAGTACACCCTGTTCTGCTTTAATAAAATCTGGTGTGAGACTGCTGAATCATTTAACAATCTGAGCAGCCCACATGCCTTATTAATAATAAACAGATGTGTGAACATATAAGAGTCTCAGTCATAATTACCCATGAATCTGATGTTTCATTTGATTGTTTGTCTTGGTTTCTGGAGACCACAAGGAAATGAGATAATTACAGTGCATTCCCCTCTGCCATTGAAGTACGGGTAAGGTGCTTTAAAGGGACCACACCATAACTGCTCTACTCTTGACACAACGGAACTCCTGCTTGTACCAACTTTGACACTGATTAGTTCTCCAAGATTATAGTTTGATTTATGTTGATCTAAATTTTGCAGAGTTGAGGTGCATTGAGGTTACTAAAAACATCAACTCATACTTAGGACACATCTTAAAGAGCTTGTTTGCAGGAAGTACTCTTACAAATAAGAAGATAATTATTATGTGACAACTCCTCAACAAGACAACCTTGTTAGGGTGCAAATCAATTAGGTTCCTTGCTGTTGAAAAACTGGTCAGACAGGATCCATGCCAGCACTTTGATGTGAGGAAACCAGAGCAATAGCTGAAGGGTTTAAAGCTAAAGAAAGTATTTATTGATTGCCTCTCAGCCCAGTATTATGGCAGCATAAGAACTGAGTTCTCTGAAAAATGTATTTCCTTCTGGAGGAAATACAGTAAGCTCATTTATCCCTACTAGGCACCTTCTACCAACTATTCTGTAGATGAACTTAGCTCTCTTCCATCTGTCCACTTTCACTTTCTTTTTTTATCCTATACATCACTTGCACTGACCTCTTCTGATTTCTTATTTAACTAATTTAACACTGCAGTGTTGAAAAAATCATAACGTGGTGAATGAATATGTGTATGACATGGGCTAGCACAGAGATGGAAGCATGCAGTGTGGAATTCTTCCAGATTTTAAAATTAAGATTTTATCTAGTCATTGAATAAAATTATTGTATTATTTATATATAAGATACAATAATATGTCTGCTGATTCATTTGCTCACCTATCTGACTATCTTTCAGTCAATCTCAGTAAGTATTTATTGAGCACCTTTTGTAAGCCAAGTACACATGGGTCCATTTATTTCTTCATTCTTCCAGCCATCTATTTTCCCACCCTTCCACCCTCCAATCTAATCAATCCGCTAATCCAAGTATTTATTATGTAAGTACACCATTATCACAGGTGGAGAAACTGAAAAAAAAAAAACAAAAATAGGTAAACTATGCAACCTTCGTTGAATTTATATTCATTGTGTAAATACAAGAAGAAGAAAATAAATCATTACAAAATTCTTCTTCATAACATTTGCTTATTTTCCCAAGAACAATGAATTATAAAAATTACCTTGTAGAGCTCTTTGATGGTTAGGAAGGCAATTATTCTTGTCACTATTCTTTACCAGCTTATCACAAAGGCTTACATTATTGCCAAGTAATTTACCCAGTAACTTATTATTTTCATTGGTTGTGGCCCATACCATGGTTTGAGTTTATAAGTTATTGTTAGCCTACAATGAAATAAGTATAGAATCTGTAAATATTTACAAATTCATTTTATAATCTATTTAAAGTACTGATTTGCAGTGTATTAAAAACATTTTTTCACCAATCATATATGTAAAGAACACTTGTCAAAAAGACCATTTTCTCCCTAAAGAGGTCAAAAATAGGAAATAAAGGGGCAATGGGAACAGCATGAAACAAATTTAAGTGTTGCATATATACAGCAGTTTATTCTGTGATCAATTAGTTATTGCAAGGCACTGAGCTTCTATCAGAACAAAGAATGTGAGCTTTGAGGGCTGCTGGCCTACTGACCTACTCTAATGGGAGGTAGCCTTAATCTCATGCTGTGCTCTTGCAGCTGTGGTCTTTGGATAGTGAGAAAAGTTTCTTTAGTATCCTTTTTGATTCTTGGAGTTTCCTCCTTGCCAGAAGATTCATATGCTAGCATTTGATTCGAACGTTGCTGAGGAACAGAGTGATCTTGACTCTCTGCTTAACCCACATTCTGTGGGAATATATACTTTACTGAACATGCCCTTATTTTATCATGAGGCCTGAACTTGACACTGCTCAGTTTCTTAAGGGCAGAATCCATCCTCCTCCTCAAGGCTGGGGACCAATCCCTCGACATACTGGATAACTGTTGCTCCACCAATAAGGAAAAAACTATAGTCCAGGGACAGTAGCTAATGTTAGCTCTATTTTGAGTCTGTTTTCAAGTTTGTATCCATGTTCAGAAATACAGCAGGCAGCAGGTCCCTGCTTCTCGTGTGAGCCCAGCCATAGAGCTGATGGGCATCAAGATATGCTATTTTTACTTTTCCTTGACTTAAAATGGACACTTTCTCCCTTTTAGTAAAAGTCAATGGTCAATGAAACCTGAATTGGGAATACAGTCCTGTATGGCCAGTTTCTAATTTCAGTTCTAGATTATGATGAGTTCCAGATCAGTTCCAGATAATGAGAGTTGGCAGTGTGTAAAAATGCTGAAGTGACGAGATGACAAGAGAAATAATCCCACTGCTCTCAGTTGAAGAGCAGTACTGAGTGGATATGCAGGATGCTATCCTTAGTACAGGAGTAATTCCAATGCTTTTTCCTCCTAGGTGGGGCTCTTAGGAAGAACTGGCTCAGGAAAAAGTACTTTGCTGTCAGCATTTTTACGATTGCTGAACATTAAAGGTGATATACAGATCGATGGTGTCTCATGGGATTCAGTGACCTTACATGAATGGAGGAAAGCTTTCGGAGTGATAACACAGGTGAGCACAGAAATGTAAAAAGCAATACAAGCTAGCATTTTTATCATCATTTGACATACTCAAGAAATTCATATCACTCTGTAAAGTATATTTGGTGGGTCCTACCATCTCATCTACTGTGTAAGAAAAATGTAGCATATGGAATGAAAGTTCTCCCAAAGTTTGGCATTCTGTGTGATATGTATTTCTTGAAGTGTTTTGATAGTGTTTTTCTGAAGTGCAATCTATAGCAGCAGCCTGAGTCATTCCTTGTGACTGACTTCATAGTACTGCTTCAGACTTGATCTCCAAGTAAGTGATAGCAGCCCAAGGATAAATGCTTTGCAAGATGTGGAAGATGCTTCTGAGATCACAAGCTCTCGGAAGCGGGACAAAGTAGAATTGGAAATTGAAGTGCAGTGATTTTTTTTTTCCTTTGGAATTTGAATAGGAATAACCATGTCAGATCAGTCTAGATTCTTATAAAGGTCAGTTTTTGATTCAGGTAGTACGGCATCTCTAACTTCGCCACTTAGTGCTATTCTGTATGTGTAGCTGCACGTGCTTTCTATGTAGAGGAGAAACAGCAATGGTTGCTGCCAACATGACCCAAATGTGAACCAAGAGCTGCTGTTACTAAGACAGAAGACAGAAGAATTGCAGTATTTGTGCTGGTGTTTGCCTTTTTCTCTGAGACTTTTCCTCCTTTTGTTCTGCTAAGCACTGCATCCAATCCATTAAGATGGCTCTTTGAAACACTTCTGTATTTTTAACACAAAATTAACATTCCGGGAGTATCACCAGATAGACCAACTACAAAACCAGACCAAGAAAATGCTTGTGTTTCTTGATAAATGATCTTCACAGAACATTTGCTCCTTTCAAGTGGTGAGACAATAGACACTGTAACCACCAAACTGATGCTTTCAATTTGTTTCCATAGTGTGCCGTTTTCCCAGATGCTTCATCCTGGCTGAAGCTGTGGAAACACTGTGTGTTCCTCAAGAACACAAAAAGGGTTGTCAGATACTCTAAAAATAAAGAAACACTAGGAATACAAGATTCCTGAGGCCATAGCAATAGGCGAGTAAAAATTCTGAAGACCGTGGAAGAGAGTGTGGTTGTCTGAGAAGCGAAGCGCTGCTCTTGAACTTGCCTAAGTCCTGTGCTCCATTTTAACTAAAGCAGTAGAGGCTTTGCCTTTGTGGCCCTTGTTCGTATACACCTGCGCACTAGAAAAGTCAATCTTGAAAAGTTTGTTCCTCTTGCTCTTCATTGTAGCTGCTACACAATAGAAGGGCTCTGTCCTCTTGCTAGTTCTGCTTCAGAACTTACTTATGCCAGACACAAAGGACAATGCATCAGGCCAGAGTTGGGAAAGTCTGTCCTGCCTTTCTGTTTAAATGACTCTTCAGACTTGCCTCTATTCATTTCTGCTCTTTTATGAATTCAAGGCTTACATTTGAAAAAAAATGAAAAAGTGTGTTCAGAAATGCTTATAAGGGGCATATAGCTGCTTTTCTCATTGTCTCAAGAACATCAGCCAGCATGGTTAACATGTCTCAATGACAATTTTTGAGTGTCATGTGAAACCTAAGAAAGAAAGAAAAGAAAGTCCTCGTATGTCTAAACGAAGGGTTACTTTGCTTTTTCTATCTTTTCTTGGAAAGTGAGAATTACAGCATGCTTTTCTTTTCCTCAAGTTTGATCTTTAGAAAAATACAAAGAAGGAGAAAAGCAAATATCCAAGGAAAACTAGTCTGCTTTTTCATCTTTTCTTTTCTCCTCTGTCTCCTTTAACAAGGATGTACTTCAGAAGGTCATTCTCACACTGAGCTAGTATAATGTTCAAGGTTCATTGGCCACTGGTTTTCAGATACATGAAACAGGTACTTTGAAAAGCATACCCTCTCTTATACAGGGAATCTGAAACATTAGCTGTAAAGTCACAAGGTCCCATTGGTTTGGGCAGTTCTTAACAGTTTTTTTTCCTCCTTTCATAGTTTAATAACTACATACCAATCTCCAAATGCATGCAACCCAGAATTCAGACAGAGCCTCTTTCGTTTGTTCTGTCTTGGCTGTGAGTTCTAAGTCAAGAAGAGGAGGCAGTGAAGCTAAGAGATGATAACTTACTGACTTAGACAGCTAGAGTACCAAGATGAAACTATTCACTGACTGTGGACCTAGTTAAGCAGATACTTAATGAAAAACAATTATTGTAAAGCTTTAGTTACAAATTTGGAAGACAGTAAGCTCTTCTGAGTAAAGGACTGGAGCTTTTTAATTGGTTTATTATTATTGTATGTGGCGTGTGTGTGAGAGGAGGTGGGTGTATCTGTCATGTCATGGCTCACTTGGAGAGGTCAGAACACAACCTTCAGGAACAAGGTCTCTCCTCCCAGCATGGAATTTGGGCACTGGATTCAGGTCATCAGGATTGTGTGGCAAGTGTACGTTATCCACTGAGCCATCTCCCTGGTTCCATTTCTTAATGGTTTGTAAATACTCAGCATCCATTTTCACCACAGAAGGTCATTCTCACCACTGACAGAGTTGAGGCATCTTTTGTTTTGAAAGAGATCAAATAGCATGTTTAGATATAAACAATGATATTGGTGGTGACAGCTGAGAATTCACTATATAAAATTATTATATCTTGTATGTATGGTTATAATATCACAGACTTTTTAGTTATGTCAAATGTAGAGGTACTACTTGTTATTGATCTGCCAGAGACGTTCCAGTCCAACCTGCAAACTTATCATGAGAAATGCAAAATGATGCTCATTGTCATATGGCAGAAATTAAAAACAGAAAAAGTAAGGCCAAAGGGAGTGGCTGAGAATCAGTTATTACCATAGCTGTCTGTCAAGCAGTGGGCTAGTGAGAGAGTATATAGGCAGTGAGAAATGTCCAGACCCCAAGCTAGCTACCACCCCTGCCAGCACATCTGTGCCCTTCCTTTCCTGCTGTTTTATTTTCTTGTTTTCTCTCTGATGCATCTGTTTCTTTGTTTTTTGGGTGGGTTTTTTTTTTTTTTTTTTGCCTGCCTTAACACAAATGCTCTGCTTTGACTGCTCAAACACAGATGGGATCTCAAACTTTGCTTATGTATTTCTGCTTGTATTTCTAATATGTCTCATTTTCAAACTATCTGCATTTCTTCTTTTTTTACACAAGATTTAAACAGAATGATCAGAAATTGGAAGCAGAGTTACAAAAAAGAAGGTTAGAAATTCTTAGTAAAACACTTCTCTTCTGAATTTTTCCCTCTGTTGTAAGACATGTAACATAACACCTTGGATGAGAGGAATTCATAAGTCTTTGTTCTATTCTGAATCACTAAATGTTGCTGTCTCTCACATGTGTGGTTCTTTCAGCATTTGGCCCCTAATCTGTCTAATCTTAGGACATTTGTATAATTTCTCTGTGTCTTAGTTTTCTCATTTGTGAAATGGTATAGTAATAATAACAATTATTTGTACTTTTGGGTAATTGAATGAAAAGTATTTGAACTCGTCCTTCCCACATTGTTTGGTCATTATTCTGTTATCTTAGTTATTATTTTTAATTCATTGGGGGAGGGGAGTCATGTCTCCTTTGTTTTGCAACTGGACTGAGAGTATGTTCTGTAAGTATGAATAAATGAGTTTGCACAATTTCACAAAGAAAGTTGTAATGAACATACATCATAGAGTGTCATAAAGTTTATAAGTTTAGAAAGATTGGGTACATGGAGTTCTAGGCAGGAAGACTGTGAACAATCAGAAGGCTAGGTCAGTATGAAGGATAAAGGGAGAAGGGTCAGAGGAAATCACGGTATGGAGGGTATTAGAAGTCATGGCATGATCCAGTAGGAAGGGAATGGAGAAGGTTTGGTGGCACATTTGTATATACATGATGGACTCTCAAATGATCATACTGTGATGTGGTTAATTAGAACTTACTGAGGTAGACAGTTGGACAGGATGTTAGAATTCAAGGGAGGGCAGAAAAATAACAGTCATGTCTGATTTTCAAATAAATACAGCACAATTTAGCTATTTATTTCTGAGCCTAAAATTTGAAACCTTTGATTTATATGCTTTGATTAGAAAACATTTTTATGTATCTTTGGAAAAGTTTATTCTAAAATTTTAGAGTATAAAAACTGCTATGAAGCACTCTGAATTTCTAGCAAACTGAACTTTATCCTACATTCAGTCTTTTGTATTTAAATAAATGGCATATACACTGATAGTATAGCAATCTGTATTTGTTACAAACTGCTAATAGTTCTCAGTAGAAATATGTCATTCATAATTTTCTAGTTGATAGATGCTCTTTAAAGCAAAACAAACATTAATTTTAAACATTCTAATGCAACCTGAGAATCTTCATGGTGCATACTGGGATGGATGTGGTGTCAGGAACTGCTGCAGAGATGGTCAGAGAGATTTCAACCACTGTCAATGTTTATGAGTATTTGGGCTGCATTTCAAGGGAACTATTCATGTTGTATACATACATACATACATACATACATACATACATACATACATACATAAGCAGGGACAGTCACTTCTATTAATCTACTTTATATTGAATGCAATCACCACAGAAGCTGGATTACATTTGTTTTCATTTGACATCTAGTACTATAAAGCATATTACCTGTTACAGCACTGTATGATCAGCCATGGGAAGTCCATGTAGGTTCAGCCACTTCCACAGAGTTGCGGAGTGAAGGCAGCAGCTGCAGGGAGAAGATGGGACATATGGGGAACAATAATGATCTCTTTATTCTGCTTAGAGTCTCAAGAACTGCTCATTATACCATACATGACATTAAGTAAATATCAAATATTTGCTTTCCCTAACTGACATATTAGTGAGTAGTTTCTTACAAGGCCAAGAGGGGATCCCTGGATTTGAAAGCTTCAGGTGCATGTTTTTTATTGGTGCACAACAGATCTGAGAGTTCCATGTTGGCCAAAACATTCCACTTTCCAGGTCCTTCATTTTGAATTTGTAAACCAGAGAGAAGGGGTTTAGGTTGACCTTCAAAGATCTTTCAGTTATGCAGAGGGGTTTGTGGATGATTAAACAGCTTAGGAAATAGAAGTAAGACATCTGCTGGCACAATGAAGGCAAGCGACTGCCAGATAATCTTTGAATTAAAAGAATGGAATGTCTGATTGATGGTATACAATTGAATTCTAGCTGAACCAGTTTGTTTAGTTGATTTTTCTTTAAAAGTGGGTATGTAGTTCACTCTTTTTTACTAGACATGAAATTATGAACAAAAGCCTGCAAGATTTCTGAGTTGTAATAAATCTACCACACGTAAAGTTTATATATTCCTAACAGATAGCCTTTTTCCTTCATAATTTTGAATATGTATCTGTTTAAAATAAATTAGTTAAAACATCATAAATCTAGAGAACTAATGTATGTTATAGACTGTTATGAATAAAAGTTAGATAATTTCTGAAGCAGCCATAAGGAATCTTCACATATTTATTGGGTTGTCAGTGTTATACTTCTGACATAAATAGAGGTGGATGCTCACAGCAAACCATTGAACTGGGGTTCATGGGGTTCCCAATGGAGGAGTGGGAGAGAAGACTGAAGGAGCAGAAAGGGTTGTGGCCCCATGGGGAGAGCAACAATACCAATCAACCAGAGCTCCCAGGGTCTAAACCACCATGTGTGGGAGCACATAGGGAGGGACCCATGACTCCAGCTGTATATGTAGGAGAGGATAGCCTTGTCGAGCATAGGTGGGAGAAGATGTCCTTGGTCCTGTGAAGGCAGGATGCCCCAGTGTGGGGGACTTTGAGGGTGGGGAGGTGGGAGTGGGTGGATGGGTGGGGACACATCCTAATAGAAGTAGGAGGAGGGGGTATGGGATAGGGAGTTTCTGGGAGGGGGGTAAATGGGTAAAGGTGATAACATCTGAAATGTAAATAAAATAGCTAATAAGAAAAATTGAAAAAAAAAAGATGTGCATGCATTTTTGCCAACTGAACAACATCCTCACCACCTAAACTTGGTGCCAAGGAATCAAAGTATAAGAAATAATTTGGGGAGCTTGTTTGGTTTGAGGTAAAGAACAGTGGCCCTAGGAAATGAAACTCAATTTGAAACATGAAGGATAGAGATGGCCATGTGAAGATCAGGGAGGAGAGGATTTCTAGCTGGGAAAAAAAATTAGGTGGAGAAGCTAAAAAAAAGTGTGTGTGGTTAGGATAGAGTGAAGTGGAAAGGAGCCCTAAGATCTGGTGGCCATCGTAAGGATATTGTACCCTTAGTGAAGGGGAAGTCATGGCCATTTTACATGAATTGTTTGGGTGTATTGTAAGAGAAGCAAGAGTATAAAGAAGGAAATCAATTTAGGAAGCTCTTCCAGTGACACAAAAAGGGCTAATGATAGTTTGGAGTATTCAGTGGAAACAGAAATTGAGAAAGAAATTGATTTGATATATAGTTTGAGGATAATAAAAATGACCGATGGCTCATTTTTAGGCAAACTGAGGGGGAAAATGATTCATGAGTGACTCTTGGTTCCTGACATTCATGGAGCTGGAGATGCAGAGAAGACAGAAATAGGGTGACATTTCTCTGCTTTACAAAGCATGGGAATGAAAGAGACTGGGTTCCTGTTTGCAACCATACCTACCTAGCCGGCACCAAACTACCAACAGATCTTTGCAGGGCCCAATCCCATTAGCAAATGTCTGTTTTGAAGACAAAACACCTTGTGCATTCCTTTCAGTCTTCCAGGATAATGACATTATCCTGTTTGTCCCAAGTAAATATTTTTGTTTTGTATTTCAACTAAATTTATACCTCTTTCAAAGTTACAGAGAGGCAACCAAAATAATAAAAGTAAAGAAAGTTATTTTAGGCATTCACATAATTTTTTGGCAGTCTTCTGTGTGTACAGAGGACTAAATATTATTTTAAAAATATTACTTATTACCTGAGATCTCTCAAGACAGTGGTTTGTTCTTAAGCACATGATCCACTTAAGTGGAAGTGTTACTACAAGTGGAGCATCTTGACGATGGTCTTGCTGTGCTGTTTCTCCACCAGAGCATCTGCCTCTCTTCCCCAGCACACATGCCCTTGAACAAATGGATGCTCTATGATCATCACTTATATGTTTCTAAGTTGTTCTTCTTTCAGCTTCTCTCTGTTCATAGAAGTAAGAAGATGTATAAAGGAATAGTAGTACAAGCAGAGACTCAATTCTCCCCAGAGTACAGTGGCCTCAATTTTCTTATTCCCAAGGGCATTGAAATGAGAAAAAATATCCAAAAGGAGGTTTAGGTGTTGCTATATTTTTCTTTAAAGTGATATAAAGCATATATAGAACAGTATTATCTAGCTAATGAATACATGGATGCTTATTTGTTTCATTTCTTACTTGAAATATTTTAGAATAAAGAGGAAAACATTAAAAGATGTATAGTTTATTTATACTTATAATTTTCTTTATCATTGCAGAAAGTATTTATCTTTTCTGGAACATTCAGACAAAACCTGGATCCCAATGGAAAATGGAGAGATGAAGAAATATGGAAAGTTGCAGATGAAGTAAGGATGATAAATAAGTTTTAAAGAGGTAGATCATACACACAAATGTGGTTGCCATGGATGATAGGCAGTTTTACACATCTACCTGTGTGCGCATGTATGAATGAAAGAATACGTGTATGCACGCCGTATAGCCCAGTGCTCTAATTGACTGGCACAACTGTGTTCTGAATTTGACTCATCTTCCTTTCATAGGTGTCGCCCCTTACCATATAGTCTGTTCATGGTGCTTTACTAAAGTTCTGTTGACTCAGTGGCTCATAGATGAGCTATGTTTCTCTCACTATTTTGGAGACTGAGAAGGCCAAGGTCAAGGAGCCATCAGACAGTATTTATTATCTGCTAAGGCTCTACTTCCTGTCACTTCCGAGGTGTGTTTCTTGCTGTGCTTCACTCAGTATAAGTGGTCAGTGCGCGCTGTGGAGGTTTCTTTCATCACAGTGTTAATCCCATCCATGGGGTACTCAGACTCTATGACCTAATCACACACATTTTACTGTACCTACCTTGGGCAGTAAGATGTTAACATGAGTTTCTGAAGATATGTGGACATAGAAATCCCTCTTTTATTCCTCTCCAAAGTCATGTCTTTTTCTTATGAAAATATATTACTTCATTTCAACAATCCCCAAAGTCTTAACACATTCTGGTATCAGTTTACAACTAGAATTCACAAAGTCTCAACTCAGCAGCTCAATGAAGCTTCAGGCTTTAGGTTTTTCATGTTGGCATTCCACAATTTCCTGCACTTTGTCCACTGTCGCTCACTCTCTTGCTGTTCGCTCTTCTGCCTCCCACCCCCAACAGATCTTGGACAAAGGAGTGCTAAATGTTAACCCCTTGGGTAACCAACCTTAACCTTCTAATAAAATGCACTGAGATTAACTGTTTTTCATTATCAGGGTTTCCTTATTACCCAGAAAATACAAGGTTTTTAAAGAAAACATTAACTAAATTGCTAGTGATACACTGTAAGATCCTTGATGTACTTTTACAGAGTTAACTGTAAGAATACAATGTGCTGGGAGAGAACTTAGGAAAGAAGGGATTAAGTTTTATAAAACTCACAGGTATTGCCAAGTCTCTATAAAATTTCAGAAAAGTGAGATCATAAACTCATTTAAAATGTTAGGAGATATGCTTAGAAGACTTTAGATTCCAGAACAATAGAGGTAGTCACGTGGCTAAATTTTGTCTACCAGTCCGTCTTTAGATGTACCTCTTCATTGATCCTCTTTTTAAGTCTATCTTCATAAAGATGCTGCTGCTGTGCTAACATTAATGTCCCATGGTTTGAATGAGAATGAGAGTAACAAGTTTTTGCTGAAGAGACCACAAAGCAACACAGGTGCCAACCCCTGGCTTACAGCTGCAGAAAGGAGATTTAGGTTAAAAGACACAAATCCTAGGCCTTAATCCTATATGGTTGTTGATCCAATATAGGGAAACAGGAACACATTGGGGTGTGTCAGCCTACTAAGACACTGGGACAAAAGTCTAACCTGCCTGCCCTGGTTCACATCAGCTCCTTACCCTGTGTGGCTCTGGAGAACTTTCTAAACCCTTCATCTTTAGCCTGCACATCACCCCTCCCCGTGCCTCTGCTGGAAAGGGTTCCTGTTTAAAGAATCTTTGTGATTTGGTCTTTGCTGCTCTACTCTCAGTGCCCCCAACATGTCCTGTGATTCCACTGCTGTGAATTTTAATTGTATTTAAAGCACAGAGTGCTGCTCTCTGTTCTATGGTAAGGGTTGAGGTGGTTGTTTCTGTTTTTCACCTGCTGGTCCTGGGAAACCCTTGCAGTCCACTAATCCTGCTCCACCTCACCATTCAAGCTTTCCTCCACACATCGTGTTGTTCTGAAACCCATCCTGACCTCTTAGCTACTCTGTATCTCCTATGAGACTATAAATTCACCAGGATTATGGAATCATGCCCTGCTCTTTGATGTGCCTGCAGTAGTTGGAGCCATGGATTGTGGTTGATAAATACTGTTTGAATTATTTGAATAAGTAAAGAATTTCTTTGTCATGTAGAATGTGTCATGAAAATATCCTCATACTTGATGCACAACCTCATACTTGATGCACAATAGGGATTACCACCTTCATTTCAGTAAATGAATGGCCTTGCTAAGATCTCTGGTGAATTCCAAAAAGAACTGCAGCTCTGACTTGGGACCCTCTGCTGTTTCAGCCGCACTAAGCTGTGTGTTCTTAGCACCTTGACCCTGGTTCTTAGAATGTGGGGATGCTTTGTTTGTTTGTTTGTTTGTGTTTGCTTGTTAGATTATTTTTTAAATTTATCATCTTTCCACACTAATAGTCAAGTTAACTGTTGTAGAAACAATTTAAATAGCAGAAACAGTGGTCTTTTAGGTGGGAAATTTCCCTGGGAAGTTTTCAGAATGGGAATAAAAGGAGCTGAGGGTATTCCTTTTTAAATTGACCACTAGTGATTATAGGCAAAGCACAATCCACCATTTTTCACTTTTGAAAAAACTGTCATACAAAACAAAAATCCTAGAAATACTTCTGAATAGTTTGATATAGAGTACTGATTTATCTAAACATAAACTTCATAATCTGACAGGTGGTCATAGAATCTTAAAGATTTATAGAGTACAGAATATAATTTCTCTGCTAAAACTAACACGAATTCATTCATCCTTGAGTTTTAATGCTTAAAGACTGTTTTGTTTGTCTACAGCATTGGAGGATCATAGTACATTTTTAATGAATGACTGAAAGGAAGAGGAATGAATGAATGAATGAATGAATGAATGTGTTGAGGCTGAGAGTGTTCCTAACTGAAGAACACATATTTAGCGTCAAGAAATGTATGGTCTAACAGAGGAAACATACACAATTCTAACAATACAGGATGGCTGGATGTCCTGTGTTTAGGCGGGGATATTTAAAAGGACAAACCCTGAGAATGTTGAGCTGTATAAAAAAATCAAAAATTGATGCTTCTAGACACAATAGTAGGTGTGGGGGGAGAGGGAGGGAGAGGTCAGGATGTTCTGTGTGCCACATGAAAACAATTGCATTTTATTCTTCCAGGAAAAGAACTACTACAGGATATAATACAGAGAATTGATCCAATATCAAACCTGCATTTTAGGGAGATCTCTTAAATATTTCTGTAACATATTGACAATTGGACTCACTGACACTTGTGATATGATGCTTAAGAAATGACAGAAAGCCAGACAAGGATTGGCGTGCCAGAACTGACAGAAAAACAGGTTTCAGAAACACCTGGGAGAACTGCTAGGCTGGAAATAGGCATTTAAAACCATTAGCTTAAACATACACATTGATACCATGTAAATAACCAACATCTAGAGACAGGAGGTGAGTAGGCATTGGTGTAGAAGCCTAATATGCATGGGACAAAGCCTAATATGCATGGGACAAAGCCTAATATGCATGGGACAAAGCCTAATATGCACGGGACAAAGACATCAGGCAGTCTTCCTTGTCTAATATGCTACACTACTATCTCAGAAACCTTTTAAACCTTAGCGAGTTTACACAAAAGGTAGTTTTAACAAGCCATATGTTTGAATTTCCATAATGAGCACAAGAGTCTGGCATAAACAGTGATGTGAGCTACTTCTGAATTCATCTCCAAGATCATGAGATCTTTCTGAAGGCCTTATCTTAATCTAACTACGTTATAGCTATATGGGTGTTTATCTTACCTGCACATACAAAATTCCAGGTTCTTGAAGAGCAAGAAACAATCCTATCTGTATTTCTTTAGCTCTTATACACTTAGTGGTTCTGAATAGCAAAGAAGACATAAAGTACATGTATTTGAATAAGTAACAACCACCAAGACATCTATAATTATGCCTTAATTTTGACAGAATGCTTTTTTGTTCTTTTTATTAAACCCCCTTTAAATTTTCAGTTTAAAAATATAAGCCATTAATTCTAAAAGAATCTTCATATTCTACCCTAACAATAAGTGCCTTTAAATTTTAGTTGTGCTCCATTTTTAACTAAGTAACTTCTTACTTCATGATAAAGTTATCAGTTTCTCAGATTTTATAAGTGAAGGAGATAAGTATTAGGATGTCATGTAGTTTTTAAAGCTTCATCAGCTAATTTTCATGATATTTCTCATCCCATATTACAGATAGAAGATGAACATGTCATGTCATGTCTTCTTCCCTTTCTACTCTTGAATCCTTTGCCATTGGTTATAATGGAATGAGTAACCGTGTTCTGTATCTGTTATCTTTAAAGCACATATTGAATTGTATTGCAATTGTGTGTATATATACATATATACACAATTTATATATAAATTATATATATATACACACACACACACACACACACACACACACACACACATACATACAATTTGACAGGAGCAGGTACGACAGGAGCAGGTATAGTTGTTTATCACTGCCTGTTAGGGAACATGACACTTACCAGGTGAACACTGAATGGTTTTTTAATGAAGTGTAGGGCTGAAAGAAGTCCTCTATTCTGTGTAGAGCTACCAATATTACTGTCAGATTTTGTTTAATAAAACTAAGTAGGAGTTGGGAGTTGAAGAGGATGATGTGAAATATATTCTGTCCAAACTCATGTCTACCTTTAGAATGCCAGCCTCTTGAGTGATTTTAGTTATGCCCCTTCTAAGCACAGTGTTTTTCTTTATTTTCGACAGGTTGGACTCAAGTCTGTGATAGAGCAGTTTCCTGGGCAGCTCAACTTTACCCTCGTGGATGGAGGTTATGTGCTAAGCCATGGCCACAAGCAGTTAATGTGCTTGGCCCGATCTGTTCTCAGTAAGGCCAAGATCATACTGCTTGACGAGCCCAGTGCCCATCTAGACCCCATGTAAGTTCCAGAAATCCCGTTAGATAATAGTGCAATAGAAGTAGAGTCATTGAAGTCACCTCATATTGATACAAATTCCCATTCAGCTACCATGCCTACAAATAGGGGGTACAAAACAGTTTTCCAGGGGAAATTCACTATTTAACAAGAGCACAAGTACTTATTTTTTTTTAACAAGAGCTCTGTTTTCCCCTCCTGACTGGAATCTGGAATTTATAAAACTCTTCAACCTCATTAACACATAATAAAACACTTAGTTAGGTATGCACACTCTTACAGCTTCCCTCTGTGTCCTAAATGCATTAATAGCACAAAATAAATAACTGATGCTGAATCTACATAAAATGTAGTTTCATTTTTATGACACTTTTAAACATTTGCCTTATTAGTTTGTTAAATACTTAGAATGGTTTAAAAGAATGATTGTAGCTAATTCTCTAACAACAATATGCTAAAAGTATTTTTTAAGTAAAGAACTAAGTCCATGGAATACTATACATATTGTCAAAGATAAAGGCAGAAAATTCACCCATAATGTTTTATGTGTTATTTTCTTACTTTGCTAGAACATACCAAGTAATTCGACGAGTTCTAAAACAAGCCTTCGCTGGTTGCACAGTAATCCTCTGTGAACATAGGATAGAAGCAATGTTGGATTGTCAGCGATTTTTGGTGAGTCTTTTAACAATCTTTCACAACTAGATTTGCATACCCCTTTCTTCATACATATGTCACATATCTACCACCTATCCTTAGTCTCTTTCCCTTGGACTTGAGCTATGAAGTGATGGTGAAATTTAGCACACCTCCTCTGGTAGCATATTGCTAAATGACACTGACACTGTAGACAAGGTATCTATGCTTTCAGATCTTTGTATGGGAGCAAGTCACAAAATGTACTATTGGAATAAAAGTCTGTCTGTTTCTTTCAGTAACTAAACCTCCCATGGGGAAGATATGGATGGGCCTTACCATTAGTGGTTTAATGTAGTAGGAGAGAAGCCTCTTCCATCATCCCCATTACTACTGGAACTTGGTGTAGTGTCCCTGTCAGACACCTTCTCATTTTTTTCCCCCAAAATGTCACAGCTCCTGTTTATACATGGGAAGTTCCAAGGATTATGTAACATTTTCACTTTCCCAAGACTTTTGAATATTCTGGAGGAAAATGCTGTTTTTAGTGAAGCATTGTTGTTCCTATAGTCCTTGTCCAGTTCCAAGTGCCTAGAGAGTAGACGAATCTCTTGTTCTGTGGTGGTCAAGTTCAGGGACTAGGTAAGGAGCTCTACTCTCTGACCTGAGGCTTACAAGAAGTTTAACATGCACTGAAGGCATTTTTCTCAGTCGCAGCTCGCCAGTTTGGAATTGGTAGGCCTCAGACCCAGGTGTGAGGAAGCTCCAAGTTAATGGTACTCTATGTACAGCTCAGTTTGAGAGTACATAAGATGTGGGCCATGGCTTGTTCTGCTTTCCAAAGCTCCTTCAGTTGCTCAGCTGTACTCTGAAGGAGGGCAACACCTGATAATACATGAATTTTTCAAATCCCTATCGCTGCTTTGCCAACTAATTTCCCAGATGTAAAAGTTAAGTGAAAAGTACAAGGCTCTGAATCCTGTGTTTTCTTTGGACTTTTATTCTTCTTTGGACATGGGTCAGTTTCTATGAGCACTGGCCTGCTCTTCACTCTGAGGTCTCACTAATGACCTTTTCCCTAGGTCATTGAAGAGGGCAATGTCTGGCAGTACGATTCCCTTCAGGCACTTCTGAGCGAGAAGAGTATTTTCCAGCAGGCCATTAGCTCCTCAGAAAAGATGAAGCTCTTCCAGGGCCGCCACTCCAGCAAGCAGAAGCCTCGGCCACAAATTACTGCTCTGAAAGAGGAGACAGAAGAAGAAGTTCAAGAAACCCGTCTCTAGTGCTGGGATACTGGGGAAGCTGCTCAGTGTACTGAGTCCATTCCCAGAACCAATGCAAAATGAAAAAGCCAGGCATTCCCCATGCTTCTAACCCCAGTTCTGGGGACACAGAGGCAGGTGGATCCCAGGAGCTCTGTGGCAAGTGATCCTAGCCCACAAAGAGAGTTCCAGACCAGGCACCTGAGGGACAATACCTGTGGATATCCTTTGGCTTCCACATGCAAGTACATACACACACGCATGCACATTAATGGACATACACACAGAAAAGCAAAGAAGGAAAGAGGGAAGAAAAGAGTCAGTGCACATGAATGCAAAGCGATCATGTACGGAGTCTGCTCATGGACTTGGAGGAAGTGAACCCCACTACCTGTGCCTTTGAAAGCAGGGGGAAGCCTGCAACTTGCTTTTTAAGAGACGGTTTTGGAAGAAAAATCAAAACTGTTCGTATGGGTATGGGTAACTGACCTTCTAGCAGTAGTCAGATTGTTTGAAAGGTACTTCAGATACTTGATGATGACCACTTGTGCATTGCAAGTCAGATTTTTCTAAACACATTTGCCCCCTAGTAGTAGCTAGAGAGGCAGCTAGCTATGTCAGCCAGGTTAGTTGTTGAGCTTACTATTCAGTGCAGCTAGTTAATTTGCATTATTGAAGAGCTGAAATGATAGTGCTTAGATACAGGACGAAGTAGAGAAAACTAAAAACAGTTATGTAGTCCATAGCCCAACTTTTTTCCGTCCAAGATATTTGGGTACACAGCTGTATTTCCTTCTATACATTATCTGTCCCATTCCAAACAAGTATTAGAATACTATAATACTATACTGGGTGGTATTGAAAGATGCCCCAGTCAACATCTGGTGATCAAGTAACCCATCAGGATTAAGAATATCCAGATCTTGGAAATTAAGATTAAGACCATACAGCTAAACATTCTTATTATCAAACTGTATCCTTGAGCTAAGAAAAGAACTGTTACAGTCCCATGAAGGGGCCAGGATAATTTCTTTGATATAGAAATTGACACACTTATGTTCCCAAGAAGCAACAGATCTTTAAGACTTCTGAAGGAAAAGAAGGTTGTGTTAGTGCAAACTAGTGCAGCACACTGCCAGGTCCAGGAGTTAACATTTGACAGGCCATGGGTAGATGCCCGTGGAAATGTGCAGTGTATGTTCCTGTGCTTTCAGCTAGCTGTGTGTACTTCAGACTGTCTCCGCAGAGTTGTTGTGGAGACACTCTGAAAAAGATTTAATTGTGAATTAGTTTTATATGCTTTGTTTTATAATTTGTGATGCAAATGAAATTTTCTCTGGGAAATATTTATTTTAGTAATAATGTTTCAAACTCATATATAACAATGTTGTATTTTAAGAATGATTACATAATGACTTATATTTGTATAAAATAATTTTTATATTTGAAATGCTGACTTTTTATAGCACTAGTTATTTTAAAACAGTGGGAGTGAGGAGTACAGGGATGATAAGGGCCATTCACCATGGTGTGAAGCACTGAGACTGATGGAAATCTTGTACCCATCTGTGTGGTTCTCAGACAACACATGCTCCCTTTTAATGCAGCTTTGAAGAAGATGGCACCAAAAGTTAAGATGGTCCCCTGATGCGAACATCAGCTTCTGAACTGCAAACTAAGACTTAGAGGAATGTATTATATTTATTACTGTAATAGAATATCATGTGTCAATAAAATCCTTTTATTTGTGTGGAACTCATCTGTTTTCAGATCCGTTCATTGGGATCTCTAGCTCTGGAATCCCTAGCTCTAGTCTATGATTCTTCCTTTTAGATATAATCTCTTTGAGAATCTCAGTTGAATTAGAGTACAAGTCACCAAGTTGGGTCTTTAAATTTCAGTAAAATATTTATATGTTTACAACTTTCATCATTTTAAAGAATAATTCAATAGTATTTTATAAATCCACATAACTGTAATTATCACTACTATTAACTATTCATTCCTGGTTGAAGTTTTTTTTTCTTTCATCCTGAAAAACTATCTTTATCCATTAGACAGTGACTCTTTTCTCTCCCACCCATGAATCCATGAGTTCCACTTTTGGTCTATGATTTTGAGTGTGCCTAATAGGAATGCAATCTCAATATTAGTTTTTTCTTAGCTTCTTTTGCTTAACATGATGTCTTGGATACTCATCCACATTATATCATGCCTCAGAATTTTCTTCCTAGTCAAGACTAATCATGTATGTGTGGTGTGTGTGTGTGTGTGTGTGAATATTTATAATATATAATGTAATAGATAATATTTTGCATATCATTTCATCTACAAATGGGCTCAGGTTAATTCTACATTTATATGGCAAATACTTCTGTTAACATGAATGTACAAACATAGCTTCACAACTCAGTATATTTTAATGGTTTTTATATTAAATAGAGGCATTGAGAACACAAAAGATTTATAAATAAATAAATAATGGGTTACTTTTTTTTTTTTTACAACCAATGAGTCTACAGGAGCATGTCATTATTACCAAAGATAATGGTTGAGATAATGACTCAACCTGTGGGTCGCAATCTCTTATGAATGATTTTTATTTCATAGGGAACACATATCAGATATCCTGCCGATCCTATTCATTATAATTTGTAACAGCAGCAAAATTATTGTTATGAAAATAATTTTATGGTTGGGGTCACCACAACGTGAGGACCTTTATTAAAGGTTACAGCATTAGGAAGGCTGAGAACCTTTGGACTGACAAGATTTTTTTGTCAACTTGATACAAGATAGCATTATCTAGGAAGGGGAACCTCAGTTTAGAAAAAGTCCCTCCAATAGGTTGACTGTAGGCAGGTCTGTGGTTCATTTTCTTGATTGAGGATTGATGTGGGAGGATCTAACTCACTGTGAGCTACAACACCCGGACTGGTAGTCCTGGATGGCATAAGAAATTGGACTGACCAAGGATGAGGAACAAGCCAACAAGCATCTCCTCCACAGCCTCTGTTTCAGTTCCTGCTTTGAGTCCCTCAAGGATGGACTATAAAATGTACGCTGAAATAAACACTTTCCTTCCCAAGTTGCTCTTAGTCAATGTTTTATTATAAGAATAGAAATCTACCCAGCACAATATACAACAGAGCTCATTCTTGATGGGGTGCTCTACTGGCTGGTTCTGTGTGTCAACTTTACACAAGCTGGAGCTATCACAGAGAAAGGAGCCTCTCCTGAGGAAATGCCTCCAGGAGATCCAGCTTTAAGGCATTTTCTCAATTAGTGATCAAGGGGGAAAGGGCCTAGCCCATTGTGGGTGGGGCCATCCCTGGGCTTAGTAGTCGTGGGTTCTATAAGAAAGCAAGCTGAGCAAGCCAGCGGAAGCAAGCCATTAAGCAGCATTCCTCCATGGCTTCTGCATCAGCTCCTGCCTCCAAGTTCCTACCCTGTGTGAGTTCCTGTCCTGACTTCATTTGGTGATGAACAGCAATGTGGAAGTGTGAGCTGAATAAACCCTCTCCTCTTCGACCTGCTTCTTCGTCATGACATTTTGTGCAGGACTAGAAAACCTGACTAAGACAGGTACTGTTCAAGAGTTTTGGCTAATGTGTAATGAGATATGTAGCCATCACACTGGCTGTTTTCTATGCCCTGTATCGTGAGAGTTCTCTTGTGTCCTCACTATGCTTTGCCACTCCCACCCAATACCTGGTAGCTGCTGGTGTCTTCTTGCTTTAGAATTTGTCTTTCTGAGATATGATGATAGCATTGAGCTACATGTAATCCTTTAAGGCTGAATTCTTTCACTTAGGAATAAGCACTATTTCTCCATGTGGTTTTATGGCTTGATGGCCCATTGATTTTTGTTGTGGAATAACATGTCCTTTCCTGGATATATTGAAGTTTATTCACCTACTTAAGGACATTATGCTTTTCCTTGGTTCATTCTTGTTCATTGTGACAATCTTGAATAAAGCTGCTAAGACGATAGGAAGAGAAAGTTTGGGAGGGGAGGAGAGAAGACTAGGATGAGGGAAAAGAGGAAGATAATAGAGAAGGAAAAGTACTATAAAAGAAAAAAGATGAGAGGCAAGAGGAGACATGAGACTTGAGAGGGAGGAGAGCAGAGAGATAGAGAGGAAAAAGTCAAAGGCATCAAGGATGGACCCTGGGAGGACAAACTAAAAGGAGACATTTGGAATATAGCAAGAGCTGAGGTGGATGTCCTGTGGCACTAGACAAGCTCAAAGACCTTCATTCACCTTAGCGCCTACCTTAGCACCATGAAAGATGCAGTGTCTCATTTTGTATGGATAATTTCATAACCTTTTAAAAAGAGACAAAACCCCTGCCCCTCCTAAAATATAAAATATAAAATATTTAAGCTCGTAGTACCCATTTCCAAAGAGAAAGAGTGAAGTACTCTGAAGTCTGTACTTGAAATCTATCTGGAAGTGTTTCCTTGTTTGTTTTGGGTTTCTCCCCTGTCCCAAGGTGAAGTGCTGAGAACCTTTATTTCCTCTGTGGCTGACTACATTTTGGAGGACCTGGACCTTTGTGCCAACATTGAAGGCTGGCTTCTTGGTTTCCTTTTGGATTTTCCTTGCTTTCATTTGAAGCTTGGGTTTGCTTTCTGTGTTCCCTACATATCTTATTCAGTGTCATCAAGGTCAAGCTTCAGGTCTCACTGTGGTGGAGGGAGCAGACATTTTGATTGCTGTACTTCTTTAGATCTCGGAGCTAAGTGTATATATGAATAGAGTGCCATGAGACGACACTGTGTAAACAGTAGACACCCAGAAAACCATGCCCTCTATGTTTTCTCCATTTGAGTATTTTGTAATTTTTTTTGGAAATATTTGTGGACCTAAATAAAACCAAGCTACACTATTAAAAAAAAAAAAAACTTGTCATGTCCGTGAATAAGAGATAGAAATACAGAGAAAGAAACTGTCTGTTGGTGAAACATTGAGTTACTCAAGGGTCCTTTAATAGATGAAGGGCTTAGAATGAGACAAGAATTGAATGACTTAACACAAGTAGTGAGAAGCAACCAAAGCTTCCATCGGGCTGGAAGATATCTGTGAAAAAGGAGTAATAACATGAGGGCCTGAAATTTGAAAACCAACTTTCAAGTTTACAGTAAGGCTGTAAAGCATGTTTTTTAAAATCCACGTAGGTTTTGTAACTGAGCAGTCTGCAATCCTCATGCCTCAGTGGGTCCTAATATGTGGTGTCTGTCTCACTTGAGAACTTATATGAAGTTCACATTCTTGGGTCCTAGCCTGACTGACAGAATGAGAAACTTTGATGGTATGGGCAGTGATGTGTGCTAGCTCCTTCCCAGTGCTGTCAGTGTCTACCCTCAAGTGCAAGAAAAGATTTGATGCAAAGGAGTGAAGATCAAAATGAGGCTTCGAGAGTTAGGGAGTGGGTGTGAGAACCATCCAGTCTTAAGATCATTGGTCCGTGGGGATGAAGAAATCCAATCTAAGGCAAGATGGAGACTCTCCCTCTGCACTAAGGAGAAGCAGTTCTTCTTTGAGTGAGGAAAGAAGAACAATAAAAAGAATCTTAGATCACAGAGTAAGGAAACAGCCAGTTCCCACATGAGTATCTGCTGCCTCCTGGATGGACGAAGTCAACTAGAAGCTTCCATCATCCCATCAGGAGTGTTAGTGCTCTGACTTTGTTGTCCTAAGTAAAGTCTAAAGAGTGGAACTGTCCACCTTTTCCATCCCTTCAGGTGCTCATGTTCATCTTTCGTCATGTGCATTGTTCAGGATTGTTTTCTTCACAGTATTCATCCCTTGTTCATCATACAATGTTCCACTGTAGTTTTTGTAACTTCGTCTGAGTCTACTGTGTCTGAGATGCATGCACCTGCTCACACTTTCTTCTGGTAAGTGTAAGCATAGTATAATCCTAAGCAATCCTTTATGAACCTGTATGTGGTTTCAAAGTGTGTTTGTTACTTGGGAAGATCACAGAACTGAAGCGGATGCTTGATTTACAGTTAAAATCCATCATTCTGAGGATATTTGGGTGACTGACATTTAACATGATTATTAATATAGTTGAATTAATATCTACCACATTTGTTTCTGTTTTCTGCTTATGACTTCTCTTTCTCATCTTTTTATTCTTTTGGCCTTTAGAGGTTATGCTGAGCATTTTATATTTTTTCCGTTGCTGTCCCCCCTTAACAGAGGAATTATATTGTTTCTTATTAACATTCTAAAATTGTTGCTCTAGACTTCACAAGCATGTAATCCATGTCAACTGAAGCACTGTGCCGGTGGTGTGAGTTCCTTACAGTGGTTAGAAGTGCTTGCCATGCAAGCATGGAGTGCTGAGTTTGGATTCCCACCACCCACATAAAAAGCCGGGTAGGTTTTTCCGGAGCTATAGTCTCTGCACTAGGGAGGTGGAGATAGGGGTATCCCTGGAGAATGCTGGGTTTAAGTGAAGAACCTGTCTCAATAAAAAGTGGAAAGTGAATGAGGAAGACACATGATGTTGACCTCTGTCAACAGGCCTCGACCTGCACACATTCACACACAAATGTGTATATGCAGCACCCCCAAATATTTCTAATTCCTCTTCCTGTAGCTATTTCCATTGTTGTCATTCATCTTGTTAATACATAAACATATGTACATATGGACTTACACATATGAATACACAATGCTTTTAAAAATGGGGGGGGGAGTAAAAGTTCTTGTTTTGCCTTCAACATTCATTCTCTGATGGGTTTCTCCTTTATAATGTAAATGAAGTTCTGACCTTTATCACTTTCCTTCCCTTTAAAGAATGTCTTTTATTTAACACATTTTGCAAGACAAGCATATTCTGTGTTCTCTCAAGTTGTTTGACCAAAGTTTCATTTCTTCTTGACTTTTAAAGTACTATTGCACAGGGTACAGAAAACCACTGTGCATATGGTATGGAGGTTTATCTCCCTCTATAAGATGTTACCCTCTCTTTTGGCTGGAATGGTTTCTGAGAAGTCAGGTGTAAACCTGTCTGTGCTTCTTCATAGATTCGGGAGTTCTTTTTGTTGTTGTTTTTGTTTGTTTATCCTTTGGAGTCTTTCAAGTTTGTGTTTTAACATTGACTTTCAGTGGTTCCACTATAATACGCTTGTGTATAGTTAGGGAGATTTTTTTTTTAGAATAGTGTTTATCCTGCTTTATGTTATCTGAAACTCTTGGATTTGTGGTTTGCTATCTAACATGAATTTGAGGATCTTTTTAATCATTATTAAACTTCAAGGAGACCTCTTTTTTCTCTTTTATACTCCTACCATGCATAAATTATACTTTTAAAAAATCTGTCTCGGGAGAGGGACAAAGAGATCCAGCAAAACCTCAAGTCCATCTTTGGGATTTGGAAGGGAAATCAAAGGTTAAATAGAGGATGTGCACATCTAAGCAATCCTAGTCGAGGTATGGTTCCACCTACCACAGAGCCATCCCAGTCTCAGCCTGTATGGAGAGCTGACAAAAACCCTGTGAAGTCTCTTGATGGGAAACATGGTCCTTATTGCTGGCTTCCTTCAGGAGATTCCTGGGGAAATTTCTGTTTCCTTGGAGTCTGTTTCA